>NC_041341.1:9858548-10086048 GCF_004354835.1 Perca flavescens
TTTTTGAAAATTAACCGGATGCTTTATTTTGTTACTGTGCTCGACTTCCTGTCCCGCACAATCTGCCCTGTGCTGAATTGCTGCGGAGCTCTCCGGCATCCGTTCCGAAGCGGATCCGCAGCCGTTCCACAGTTGGTGGAAATTGGGGGTCAGATGGCGTCGAAGAGGCCTGCATAATAAGATTCATAAACAAGACATACTGATTCCACAGTCGCTTATGTCTTGTAAGCTGTCTGCACTGACAGCTCTCAAGATATCAGGGGGCGCTGCAGCTCCTTTAGTGCCTCAGCTAAAGCTAACAAGCTAGCCTAGTAACCAGAACAATCAAACACAGAAACTCAACGCAAGTTACTAGTGAGGAGCAGCGCAATACTCAGGCGGTGCCACTAATATATAATACGTGTATACATAAAATGTAGTGGTTTTCACCTGTAATTCAGCCCGCTCCACCTCCCATTGTGCTCTCTCTACTTCAAAATGGGCCCATTCGTGCTGCAGGAAGTGCAAGATCCCCGGGATACTGTACTGCGCCATAGCCACCTCTCCAGCGTCGCCATCAGGCAGCGGTCCTTTCCCACCGCCGGGTAAAACAGAGTTGTTATTGTTGTTGAAGAACACGCCGGGACCCGCCTGTTCATCCAAGGCCGGGCTCGGTGGAAAGCTCGGTCTGTTGTTTCGCTGATTCGTGGTGCTAGATATCAACAGAAAGGCACAAATCTATTGACTGCGCTCGGTTTCCTCGGCCCGGGGTGGTTAACATGCTTTTACGTCCGTTTTGGTGAGCCCAGAGGGAAAATATGGCATTTTAAAAGTAGCCTACATTTAGGGTAGCTAGCTAACGGTAGACTACAAAGAAAGTGTGATATTTTTACGTCCGAAAATATTTCAGTCGACACATTAAGTGGAACCGAAATGAGGAACCAAAATGTGCGTTCTAATCTGGTCCGAGTACTACCGGTTGCGTAGGAACTGGTTCCATAGCGGAACCGGGTTTCGGTACCCAACCCCAGGTGCCGCAGGAAATTCCTGCCGGATGCATGTATTTTCACCGATGTCCGCTTTCTTTGTGTTGGAATTTTAAACTCTGGTGGATTTCGGAGGACTGTGGTTAACTGCTCCTCAGATCTCTGCAGGGTAACTCTAGACAGTTAGTTAGACTATCTGTCCAATCAGAGCTTTCTGTCGCACGACTATTTTACAGCGGCTCCGTGTGGAGCTTAGCGCCGCCCATGACGATTGTGATTGGTTTAAAGAAATGCCAATCAACCAGAGCACATTTTTCTCCCGTCTCGGAATGCTTTGTGGACTAGCCAGACGCTTCTCCGCTCCACAGCGTGTGGATGGTCTTTCCTCCCAACCTCTCCTTTCTTGATATCCTCCTCTATCCTCCTCTCTACACTCTTTCCTTCTTGCCTCCGTCTCAGTTCCCCCCCCCCTGAAGGTGAGGTTTGTGCTTTTAGAATTTGTGCACAAGAAAAACCTAAATGAAAACATGACAATCTTTTTTCTTTTTTAAAAAGCACAGTTTAAAAATAATCTTAACTTAAGGTCCACTTGCTATCTTAAACCTGCATCTCACAGTTAAAGGCTCCTGAGTTGAGTTATTTATTGTCAATCTACCGTAGTCTAATCGTGTTTCCAAGGTCAAGATTAAACTTTCACACTTAGTACTGGCAACATTTTTGGAGAATATCATGAACCTCTGGCTCTTGATCCAAACTAACTGCTGCTTGCTCTTCTCAAATCAGTCCGTCAGATGTCCATACAGTACATTATATTTGCCAAGCAGAACTATTTCTAAAAGAAAGTCAGCATTTTGGTGTCCAAACTGGGTCACATTGTAGTTTCGACCTCTCTTATGAAACCCAATCAGTCTGTTTTATGACATTTTAATACTCTCACAACTTAAATCTTCAACGAAGTCTATTAAAAAAAAAGAAAAAAGAAAAGAAACCAATAAGTAATGATGCAAAAAAGCTGGACTTCAACAACTTGGGTGATTAGTCAACCAGACAGGTTTTAAACAAATCCACAGTTTTATTCTAGTCGAGTTGTATTATGATGACCGACAGGAAAGCTACAAACCAAACCTACAAGAATAAAAATCCATGTTGTAAAAACAAAAGTCAAGAAAGTTATTCTGAAGATTCAGAGATGGACTTTTAATGCGTCTTAACGTGAGGAAGAGGGAAAGAGCGAGACACAGAGACAGCCGGGAAACGAGAGACAGAAACTGGTCGGCAGTGTTCATGATTAAGATATGAAGCACTGAGACTGCCCTCACTGCTACACAGACTGCCTATGGCATTTTAATAAGGGCACAACCGGCAAGTCTGTGTGTGTGTGTGTGTGTGTGTGTGTGTGTGTGTGTGTGTGCGTGTGTGTGTGCTCAATCACATGAAACATGCATAGGTTCTAATATTAACCCATCCCCTACACTAACAATGTACATGTTGTCCTTTACCTTTGGTGGGCCTTAGTGATATTTGTCTGTACATTACTTCCTGTCCTTTTATCCATCACCCCCCCTGCTGTGTTCCCCCCATCTGTACTGATGTCTGTTGTACTGATCTGTGTTACATTAGAGATTTGTCTATTCAAGAGATGGAGGTTGATTGGGAGAACAACTTTCCAAATTCGTGGGACATTTTGGACCAGAACTGTGTCCAGTGAAGTTGAAATGTGCATATTCATGTCTGTGTTAATGATCTCTACAGAGTACGAGATGTAATTTAGCAAAAATGTTTCTAGTTGCATGCAGCAAATCACAACATCTAGTCAAATAAAGTACTTTTAGAAACCAGTAAAATACATGAGATTTATGTTTCTGGCTTCCAACTTAAAAGGTGGTGAAGTTAGTGTGTGTGTGTGTGTGTGTGTGTGGGGGGGGCTTCCCTATTGCCCCCATGTCCAAAAAGAAACACAGCAAAAGCGCCCCCTTTCAGATGCCCTAAAACATGATAAAATGCCCTCTAGGGTGCTCTTCCAGTAGAGAAAAACGTGATGAAGTGTCCTTTAGGGGTGGCCTTAAAATTGACCAAACACGATGCAGTTCCATATTGTCAAAACTTTCTGCGTGCTGGTGCCCTTTTAATTTTTTTTTTCGTCCCTGCCTCAGACAGCCTGAATCTGTCAATGCTGAAGTGACCGTATCAGGGGAATAGTAGCCTGACGAGCCAGACCCACATCAAGATGTTGGGTCTGGGGACTCACCATTGGCAGGGCTCAATCCGAGGGGCGGGATAAACAGTTGTCTTTCAAATTCTCTCTGCACGCAATAGGATAGCGCTACAACCAGGCAGGGCAACGAAGAAGGTAGCGGAGCTAGTTGATAAATTAAACTTTTGCCGTACCTGGTCGGTACGGCAAAAGTCTTCCAGAGTCGCGGCCAAAGCCGATTTGAATGCTGTATGGACTAGCCAGACCCTGCTCCGCCGCGCTGTGGAGGACGGTCTGGCAATGTGAGACTAGGATGGCATTAACCTATTTGAGAACATGGTAAACGTGCCAGTCTGACAGACAAAGTATTTTCTGCGTAAACACTGTTGGATGACTAGCAGTTGGAGCACCTCTAAGTGCTAGAAGGGATATGAAGCTTTCCCATTTGAGTCATCAGTACAAGCAACAAGGAAGAAAAATTAAATTGGCTGTGTACAAGGCTGTGTAAGTAAAAACACACATCAACTACAACTCCCAAGGAGCATCAATTCAGCAAGCTCAAAACACTGCTGTTAAGGCTGCTAATGGCTAACTAAAGGTTTTTAAAGCCATTCGCAATAACAAACTGAAAAACTCGGGACAGTCCCGAAATGATTTTTTATTTGTATTTTCGGGTTTACATGACAGACAGTTGAATTCCTGAATAAAAATAATAAATCATTTTGGTGCAGAGTTTTGAAATTCATGTCCACGTTAAGCGTTTTAGAATGTCCCGTTCTCAACACCCTTGGAGTTCTCGTAGAATTAATCGAACATCCTCTTTCCTTATGTTTAATCCATTCTCCTTGCATTTTACATTGACCTATATCCGTGGAGTTGGCCAAATGTTTGTAACCGTTCATAAATAAAAGTAATTGCCCGATCCAAATCGCTGTATCCCTTTGCTCCGGAACAGATTTAAAATCTGTTTTTAATGGCGTATCAAAACAATATAATGGTGACAACTTGCAAGCAAAGCAGCAATGTCCTTATAATGAAGACCTAGATTAAAATATAGTGCAACTAACTCCTGTACTGTAGTCATTTCTCTAGCTGTCACTGTTATGGTCCTGGCTATATCAATATATGGCTTTCATGTGCTCACACAAAAGTTTTGCATGCTCACATGAAATTGTCATGTGCGCACATGAAAAAGTTTTGCGTGCATACATTTTTGCTAATGTCCCCTTAGGGGCTCCGTATTAAAACAAATACAATTTATCTAAGAAGAAAAAAAGATGCTGTAGTAGATTTTATTAATACTGTGCATATCGCACCGTTGTGACAAAAAGAGAGCTGAGCCAGAAGGCAAAGCTCTCGATCTACCGGTCAGTTTTCCTTCCTACCCTCACCTATGGTCATGAAGGCTGGGTCATGACCGAAAGAACGAGATCCAGGGTACAAGCGGCCGAAATGGGTTTCCTCAGGAGGGTGGCTGGCGTCTCCCTTAGAGATAGGGTGAGAAGCTCAGTCATCCGTCCAAAGATGGATGGATGGATGAATGAATGGATGTGCATAAGAATTAATGATTAAATGCCAAATGTATTGGTGCGAGTAGCATAGTAGTTACTTTTGACAGGAGTAACTGTAGGTTCATTTGTTTTTGTGACTGTAAAATTGCTGTTGGGCTAACTGTTATGTATTTTACTCTTCTAACTTCTATCTTGTGCACTCTTATGTTTACTTGATTATTTACTACTCACTGTTTCTTTGGCATGATGGAGAATGGAGCTCATTTTGAGTTTTTTTTGGTTACTTCACAAAATCCTTTATACATCTTTGCTCTAACTATTGTTTATGGCAACTCATCTTTTTCTGATTTGAAATTACTTACATTGAAAGGTTTTTTTTAACAGTTTTAACTGTTTCATTTGTTTCCATTGAAAAACTTTGAGGGCCAACTCCTCTCTTTAACCTTCATTGGAAGTGTGTTTAGTTCACCGCATTGCTATGCACTAAAAGGATAGCGAAATTAAAGTTTTCTGTACATAAAAATTGTACATAAAAATTGCTTGTTTCATGCACTCTTAAGAAATATCTGTGTATTAACAGTTGTATGACTGTATATTTTAACAGAAAATTTTTTAAGCCTCTGAAGACAAAAGACGCACCGGTGGTTTTGACAACACTCCTACTCAAAAAGCGATATTACAAAATTTCATTTCAGACATTTATTTACAATATAATTCATATTGTACGCTACTTTTGTGAACCCAAGACTTTTGGAAACTCATTTCAAGCAGCAAAATATTGAGTGTAGGTACTGTATGTTTTCACAAGAGATTTGATAAACATTTTTGCTTTAGGGCCAAATTATCTCTTTGCTCTGGAACAATTTTGGGCGTCACTATACAGAAAGCTGAGTTTGTTCTGAACATTTTGATATGAAACACATGGGGAACAGATTAGATGCAAAAACCCTTAAAAGTCCAATATGTAATATATTTACTGTAAAATATCCTAAAATGACCCCAATGCGTCATCAGATATTAAGGAAACATGATAAGTTGAAATACCATCTTTTCTGACAACAATGCTAATGCCAGTATTTTCTCCTTTTGAAATTACCGTTCCGTGACGGAATTTATTTTTATGTTTTGGTCTGTGTGTTGTTATCAACGGCCCAGTTTGACAGCCAGGCCGGGTTGCCAGATATACCTGTAAAAACGTAAACCCAGCACGCTACATCTCTAACGGTAGTACAGCCATGAAAGCAGCAAACAAACAAACGGGATCAACGGAGATAGATTCTACCCGACCTAAAAAAAAAGGCATGTTTCCAAAAGTTTCGTGACCAGAGTCGTTACAAACGGCGGGTAAATATTGGAGATGTATTTGAAAGATGGAGACAGCTTAGAGCCCAAAAGGACGCTGAGTTGGCTAATTTCCCCCTGAACAGATAAGCATTAGCTTCAGGCTAATTTATCACGGCTACAAGGGACAGGCATTTCAACATTTGTGTACTCACATTGAATTATATAAGCGTACACGAGTTGGTTACTCGCAAAAACAAATTGAGACACAGCCAGTAAAGTGATCCTGACTGGTCCTGGCTAAAGCTGCCATGCTAACCCTGCTAAAGTTACCAGAGGACCAGGCAAGTGGGCCACGGCTGTTTACAACATGTAACGTTAGCCTGTTAAGCGGCCGTAGCCGACAACGGTGAGTTATTTTAAGCCAAGAGAAGGGGGCTGTAAATCTGGAAGAGAGGACCGTGAGTTTGCAGTGTGTTTAGCGGTTCCTACTGTAATTCTAAGCCAAGGAAGTGTGTCTGTCCGTCGGGTGGAGAGGACAGCGAGGTTGTTGTGTTTTTAGCGGTTCCTACAGTAATTCTAAGCCAAAAAAGTGTGTCTGTCCGTTGGGTAAAAGCTCCGCGTGAGCATGGGCTTCTATGACTGTCAATATAGCCAGCATCTAACGTTAGCTAACGTTACGCCGCTGTGCTGTGAAGTAATGTCTGGCTATGTGAGACAAGCGTCTAGCAACATTGTTGTGGATGCTGAGGTCTCAGCCTGGCAACCTCCGTGAACTTCGAGTCTGGGGAGGAGGGGGCGGGGGAGACGACTTTCGCCAGTATTTTGAATTTGTACTGCAGAAGCTATTTTAAACACTAGCTGTCAGTATTACATATTGCACCTTTAATAGGAGAATTCAAGAAGATATCTAAAAATGTTATTGGACCTTAGAGGGTTAACCAGCACTTGGATTTGCGAGATTCAAAAGAGATAAAAAAAAAATAGTGTTTAAAGCGTTGAAAAAAACGTCCAAGCGTTAAGCATCCCAGCATAAAAAAAACACATTGAAAGCTTAAAAAAAAAGTGTTGTCAGTGTAAAAAGGCGCCAAAAGCATAAAAAACAGCATTGAGAAATGCTTTAAAAGCGTAAACGAAAAGTGTCAATTAAGGCTTTAAATTAATTAAAGATCGGTTTTCATTTCAGAACTTTACTAACTGAGCAGCTTTGTCTTGTCAAATAAAAGAAAATGTTCTTTATTTTAACTATAGCTACACACAAAATTTCCATTATTAAAGCGTAACTCTCGCCAAAATGCAACCTATGGTCTTTTTGTGAATGTACCTGATTCAAACTTTAGTTTAAGAGCATATTTAGGACGGAAGCGCCACTTTTAAGATGTACCGTATTTTCGTTTTTCAGTCAAATGGCCTTTTGAATGAGATCAGTAGGGGCACTTTTATGCTAGCCTCAAAATAGCTATTTTTAAAACACTAAGAAAGCTCGACACAACATGAAACTTTGCCTGAAGTATCACCAGGGGCTCTAAACCTTAACTACACCGGTGCACAAGGGATATGCTAAATCCGTAGCTACTTGTTTTGATATCGACTCGTTTTGACTGCCGAGGTGGTAGCGGCCGGAAACAACAAGAGCTACGGTGAGTTGTTCAAAACCTTTTTAGTAAACTCTGGGTACACAAACAATGTTGTCAATGCTTTGGATAAGGTGTAGAGCCCCTGGTAATACTTCGAGCAAAGTTTCATGTTGTGTCGAGCCTTCTTAGAGTTTTAAAAATAGCTATTTTGAGGCTAGCCTAAAAGTGCCAAGGCCATTTGACCGAAAAACGAAAAGACGGTAAATCTTAAAAGTGACGCTTCCGTCCTAAATATGCTTTTAAACGAAAGTTTGACTCGGGTACATTCACAAAAAGACCCTAGGTTGCATTTTGGCAAGAGTTACGCTTTAATTACGGGGCAAAGTTCAGGTAATTAGCTGCCAGACCTTTTTTTCTATTTTACGGATTTATTTCTCTTCTCAGAGTGTGTCTGACAGGGGCTTCTGATACAGTTCCTGATGTAGAGCCCTTAAAAGTGAAATATCATATGACAGAGAAAGGCTGTGACACAGTTGTTGTTTCAGAGGCTTTTATTCATAACACACAGTTCAACCAACAACACCCTCTCCATCTGTCTTCCTCTTTCTGGCCCTCAATTCAATTCAATTCAATTTTATTTATAGTATCAAATCATAACATAGGTTATCTCGAGACACTTTACAGATAGAGTAGGTCTAGACCACACTCTATAATTTACAAAG
The DNA here is from genome assembly GCF_004354835.1 of Perca flavescens. Taxonomy (NCBI): domain Eukaryota; kingdom Metazoa; phylum Chordata; class Actinopteri; order Perciformes; family Percidae; genus Perca; species Perca flavescens. The sequence continues at coordinate 9,866,799 of NC_041341.1, forward strand.
CCCCAACAATTCCAACAATTACAGTAATTCCCTCAAGAGCAAGCAGTGCGACAGTGGCGAGGAAAAACTCCCTCTTGGGAAGAAACCTCGGACAGACCCAGGCTCTTGGTAGGCGGTGTCTGACGGCCCTCAGGCGGCTGATATAGTTTTACTCTAAACAGTAACCTTTGACTTCGGCACTTTCAGCCCTGTCAGGTTGTTTTCACCAAAACAATCCCTGTAACATAATCGCCTCTGCTTTTATTGACTCGGGTGGAATCTCCACAAGCAAAATATGTGACCACTTCCAGCTTCTTCTGCTGCAGGGAAGCGTTTACCTTGACATTTTAGGAAACTCTTCCCATTGTTCATTACGGCATTGCTGCTATGGTTGTTAGCTTGTCATTTTTCTGCAACTTCAACTGTAACTGCATTTGTATGCAACAGTTTGGCATCAGCAGAGTATGTTAATGGCACGAATGTAATGCTGCGTGAAACTGGCTCGTACCTTTCTCACTCTCATGTTGTGCACGCTGGAGATTTGACCCATTTGCAAACTATTTGGCCGTTGTCACGCCAGTTCGACACGTGTCAACCAGCGCCACCAACAAGAAAGAGGCCCGTAGACTCTGTGTGTGTGTGTGTGTGTGTGTGTGTGTGTGTGTGTGTGACCATGGTAAGCAATTTGACAACTTTGTAGAAAACATTTTCTGTGCATCAAAAAGCGACAAACTAATCCAGCAGAAATTAGTGCATAAAAAAGTCACCAAAATGAAGTATTTGAACCTCATAATTAAATACAAAATGAGGGGAAAAGTGCAAAATGGTCCACTTTTTGAAAAAAAAAAGAGTTGGTGGGATCTAGCTGTTGCTGGTATGATGAACCATGACAACAGATAATGGTGTTAATGTCACAACCTTCTGCAGGGTTTCACTTTCTCCAGTTCTTCAGTTGTACTGTAGGTGCAGATACACGAGATAACAATACATCATATGTTACCAAAAATTATGTGGTGAGTATTGAATAAAAAATATTTTCACACTCAGTTCAATGTCAAGTGTCTTGAGTCTGATTTTTTGTCTGTGTTTCTGTTTGCGTGTCGTGACTTTTCTGCTGTTTCATCCACATGGCAGCGTACAGACCTCCCTGGACCAGCAGCTCGTCATGTCTGAACACAGGGAGAAAGTGGGATGAGATGAGATAAGAAACTAACAAAATTGACCAAAACTACATCAAACAAGGCTCAGTAATTCTTCTCTGACTGTCAAAAAAAAATTGCCATATTTAGAAACTGTTGTCCCCCTCAAGTTTATGGTATTTCCATTCTGATGCACACATTTAAAATGTGAAAAAAAACAAAAAACACTTCAGATGAAAGTCAGAGGAGTCACTGCCCAAGTGCTGATAAAGCTGCAGCCTTCAAAGTTTTGTGTTTAATATTTGACTTCCAGATTAAAGGTCCCATGGCAGAAAATGAAAAGCTCAGATGGGCCAATCTGGAATCTTGCTCCTTATGAGCAAGGTTACCTCCCCTTTCTCTTCTTTGCCCGCCCAGAGAATTTGGCCCACCCATGAGAGAGAGACATCTTGGCTTTCAAACGAGCAAAGTGGCAGTTGGTCCACACCCCCACACTCCACCTTGCCCTCCCCTACAGACACAGAAATGGCACATACTAAGGAAAAATCATTGTGGGACTGGCTCCAGTGGCTGTAATTCTGCACCCAGATACAATATTAGGGGACCACTAAGGTCTATATAAAGCATCCAAAGAGCACCATGTCATGGGACCTTTAAATAAAAAAAATAAAAGAGCAAGTGAGAGCAAATAACCCAACTTGGACATCCAAAATGTTGGACTTTTCCTTTACCAGCTCAACCATGACACCTAATATAGAACATATAGAACACATTTGTATTAGTAAATACAATGTGTAGGAGATGTGCTGTCAGGGCTACATGCTGTTTTTATTTTTATTAAACATGAAAAAGGAAATGTTTTTATTGTGCGTGCCAGCTGTTCATTGCTAATACAAAATATTTATACAGTATAGAAAGAACAAACCAGATTTTCTTACAATACCTGCTATGGTGAGGTATGAAAAGAAAAAGAAAAAAAGAAAGGGAGCAACATTTCTTTTTAAACAAAAGAATACAAATTAAAGTCAGAGGAGAGCAGACAGGGGAGAAGGTGGGTCACTAGTAATGTCTTGTGACACGAGAGCGGCTTTAAAAACAAAGTTGAGCTGTATAAAATCCTCCTGCAGACTTTAAACAACTTTACTATGAATTAGTAAAACCAGAAGTGTGTCACTGTCTGGACTGCCAGACGGGGAGAGAGAGAGAGAGAGAGAGAGAGAGAGAGAGAGAGAGAGGCTCAGACATAAGGATACAGACAAACTGAGCAAGACAGAGGGAGCAATGGTAAGAACAGGTTGATGCAGAGGAAACACAGACAAGCAGAAATGCGGAGAAAGAATGAGAAACAAGGAGGGGAAATAAAGAGAAGCATGGGCAGAGAGAGTGGAAGAGGAGGTCAAGAGGTCAATCTGAGGACAGAAAAATAAAGAAAGCAGAAGAAGAAAAAAGAGAAAATGATGCTAAGGCTCATCTGATCGCAAAGGAGCACTCCACTGGTTTAGCACAGCACTCCAATAACATTGTCAGACCCAAAAGAAAGCATCATAACTGATGCAGCAGAACCAGAGATAATGTATTTTCTGTTAGCACACATTCTTCTTTCTTGTTAAAACCTGGCGCCTACACTACCCACAATGCAACTTAATTACTGACAATTTATTTTCTGAGAGCGCGCTTCATTTACCTAGGAACTCGGAAGCCAAAGCTGGGAATGACGTCACACCTGAGTTGAACACCATTTACAAGTCGGATTTTCATTGTTTTCATTAGCTCTAGCCAGGCTAGCCATTGTTAGCAATGCCAGTTTATAACAACGCATTACGCTATTTTTTTTGTGCATAGAAACAGTGTAACAACATGTCCACAGAGAGAAGATGGACAGCACTGTTTGTACGACTGATTTAGTGAGACACAAATGAGACAGAAGTGCTTAGAACTGTATGTTACTACAGCTTTCACAACTGTTGACGCACGGGGCAGCCATTTGGGATTTTTAGCTCTGGGTACTCGGTTGTTGTCCGAGTTCCGAGCTCAGAAATCCAAGGTCAGGGGGCTGGTTTCCGACTTCCGAGTACAAACTATGTGATTCAGCTGTGTAATGCTAGTGGCAGCTAATGTAGCCTCGAGTTGCTAGCCTCAAGTAGAGCTCAGCTATGTCTAACCCCGCACTGCCAGATGTTTATGAAATGTTGCAAAAAAGGTCTTTGGGAATTTGGTTCATTCGTTAGTGAGTTTTAATAGCTCTTTTATGTCAGCTAATATTGGCCATGTGTCATGCTGTCTGCAGAGGAAGACACTTTGAAGATGCCGACAGAGAAAAAAACAGCTGATCAGTCATATGAGTTAAATGTTCGCTATGTCAAAACGTTTTCGACAAAGGCGCTTTCCAATCCAATTTGGCGCATTTTCTCTTTTTCGACAAAGTCAAAAACCACCCCAAAAAAAACCAAACTATATAAATAAACTTAAACAAGAGTTTGGCTGAAGTAAAACAGAGCAAGAGAAGACTGGGCTGGGTAACTGGGCTGTGCCTGTCCCACTCCTTAACAGATGTTTGCTCGAAGAAAGAAGAAATAGCCAAAAGATGTTTTAGAGTAGACGAAGATCCTTAGAAAACCACCTAAAAACATTAGTTTGGACGCATGTTGTAATAACACATGAACACTGTTTTCAGAATTTGCCACCTTAGCGTGGATGTAGTCCTTGTAAAGAATGTTAAGGACAGGGATAGCCTGAGGACGGGATGATGCCTCTTCCTGTCTCTGTTTCATGATACACTCTCACACTCTGTGGGAGGAAATTGTGTGTATTCTGACACCGGAGGTTGAATGGACCTGTCTTGTGTTTACATCACAGTGTCAATCAAAAGATGAAAGCTTTTTGGTTGGTGTTCCCCACACATGCCTGCAGGGGAAACCAAAGTCCCTGCACCACAGCCCTGTATTTGACCAACTCACCTCTCAGGTGTGTTCTAATCCAGTGGTTCCCAACCTTTTTTCCTTGGCGCCCCCCCTACTCATGAGCCCCCCCCAAAACCCTTGCGATAGAGCCTTACTTTATTTTTTGATACAGAGGAGTTATCAGCACTGTTACGTTTCTCCGCCATGTTTCATTCATAAAATAGTGATGCCGTGGTGGCAGAAAAAACAAGGATACAACAAAATATATAGTTTTCACACAGACTTTTGTATACATTATATAGTGTATTATCATAATTTGTTTAACATGTGCAATATATATATTTTTTTTACCTCAACCTCAAACCAGATAAAGACTTGCGCCCCCCCTGGGGATGCCCCAGGTTGGGAACCACTGTTCTAATCGATACCTAAGTGTTATTACGGACAATATATTCAGCTTGATGATCTATGTTTATCAGAAGTTAAACATTCCAGAGTGAGACTTCCTCTTGCTTGTCATTGCCTGTGTGTGTGTGTGTGTGTGTGTGTGTGTGTGTGTGTGTGTGTGTGTGTGTGTGTGTGTGTGTGAGAAAGTGACCTCAGTGTATTGAAGTCTTTATAACCAGCACCTATATCAATAGACAATATGCATCGGAAGTGTCCACTCCACCGTGTGTGTGTGTGTGTGTGTGTGTGTGTGTGTGTGTGTGTGTGTGTGTGTGTGCTTTGTGGTCCATCACAGCCTCTGGGGCTTAGAAGGATAGCAGAGGGGGTTTAGGGTCACACACAAAAACCCACTCTAAGGTTTTGATCTACAGATAACAAATTTGCAAGCACTTAGGACACACAATCATTCAGGTGTGTCACGCAGGCACGCACACAGGCACGCATCAGTGGCTGTTAAAAATGTTCTGATGACATCCCCAAAACACAACCGTACCTTCCTCTCTCTGCTATCTGTCCGTTGTGAACCACCAGGATCTGGTTTGCTCCGACAATGGTGGACAACCTGTAACATCAGACATCAAACGTCATTCCTCTTTAATTAATAAAAAGCCAGTGTCCAAGAGTTTGCTTTTTAGTTTGGTGGGGGTGATAGTGACCACTTGGAAAATTTTAACATAGCCTATTGCCAAACCCTAGTGTGCCCATAACAACAGTAAGTACGCCAAAATTGAACCAGGTCTGGTCAGCTTCGTTTCCACTTTCGTGACTGTTTGGGTTTCTTGGACTCCTCTGTGATGTAGCTGCGTTCTGAGACTGCAAAATTAATTACGATGTTATTAAAGTGCTCATATTATGCTCATTTTCAAGTACATAATTGTATTAAGAGGTTATATCAGAATAGGTTTACATAGTTTAATTAAAAAAACACCATATTTTTGTTGTAATGCGAATTGCTGCAGCTCCTCTTTTCGCCCTGTGTGTTGAGCTCTGTTTTAGCTACTAGAGACATCTCACTTCTGTTCCATCTTTGTTGGGAGGCGCACATGCACAGTAGGTAGGTAAGGACTACTAGCCAGTCAGAAGCAGAGTATGAGGGAGTGCCATGCTAGCAGCTAGCTGTTTGGAGCAGCTGGTGAACAGTGTTTTCTGTTGGAGATGGTAAGTCCCTTTGGGGTGGACATTGGGCTTTTTCACTTTGTAAACCTATAAGGTGCACAAACAAGATATATAACACAATAAAGGAAAGGGAAAAGCCCAAAAGCATAATATGAGCACTTTAACATTAAGATTAAGACATACATTATTGGTCCCACAAGGGGAAATTCCATTTTTCACTCTGTTCTTAGTTATTACACACGTTACACACAGGCCTAAAATACACACACATGGCAAGGACCTCTACATGCACTAATGGAGAGATGTCAGAGTGTACCATGCTGCCCATGACAGGCACCCTCGAGCAGTTGGGGGTTCGGTACCTTGTGGTTTAGAGGTAGAGTGGTCGCCCCTCAACCACAAGATTGGCAGTTTGATCTCAGGCTCCTTTGGCCACATGCAGTTAAAGTGTTCCTGAGCAAGACACTGAACTGCAAGTTGCTCCCCAGATGCTGTATATATAGCTTTCCACTGCTCCTATACTTGGGATGGGTTACAGTGGACATATTATGCTTTTCCGTATTTTCTGTCATATCCACAATGTTATAATGTTGGATTTAACTTTAAATAATGAGGTAAACGTTCAGATTTCCAATTATTCTGAACGCTCCGGTGTCAACAGTTTTTCTACTCTCGGCTAAGTGTTACCCAACTCCAGCAACTCTAGCTACATGCTAACTGAAGTAAAGGATGTCATCTTGGCTGCCAATGTTGTTAAATTTCCCCAAATTCCGGGTCACATTACTCCTGAAACATATATGTACGGTTATGTAGTATTTGGTTTTTAAGCCTTTATTAGTGTCCACTGCTAACTATTGTAGCTACATGCTAACGGCAGTAAAAGATTCTCCCCAATTTCAGGTCCAATTGGGTAGTTTTTGGTTCAGAAGCCTGTACCTACGATTTTTGATGATTTGATAAATTTTTTATTAGCATCATTTATATCGTTCAGACATACAAAACACATTCCACAATGTATGACAGGTAATGTCAGATGGTGCACAGAACAGAGAAACACAAATTACACAAAAACAAAAACCCTCTCTCCATCTTTAAAATACATTAGCCAAAGAGGGAGATACCTCCTTTCCTTTCGCCCTTTTACACTCACCGGGGATTTCCACTGGATGCGTAACAGCTGCGGACCGGCTCCGCTGCGTGTCTGCTGCGTGCTCCGCCGTCAGTAAATACCCACCGGGTCCGGATTTGTTGCGGAACGGCTGCGGCAGCGACTGACAGCTGTAGTCACGAGGACCCACAAGTTCTTCGCGAATTCACGTAGAATAGAACCACAAAACCAACAACAGTTTGTTTCCATCCAGAGGAGTAGAGGGGAAACGACTCTGTGCTGTTTTCAAGGTGTAGTGCAGGGAAATTTGATCCGTCGTGAGCACGGTGTATTTTATTTTGAAAATTAACCGGATATTTATTTTGTTTATGTGCTCGACTTCCTGTCCCGCACTATCTGCCGTGTGCTGAATTGCTGCGGAGCTCTCCGTCGTCCGTCAAAAATAGAAGCTCTGCGTATCTGCTGCGGAGGGCTGCAGACTGATGGAACTGGGACGGAGTCGGGACGCAGACGTTCCGCAGTCTGTGGAAATACACACACTAACTTTAATGGAAACCTAATGACTCCGTCGACGTTCCGAAGACGTTCCGCAGACGTTCCGCATCCAGTGGAAATTGCCGGTCAGTGTCACCCTGCACCGTGACGGATGCCAGGGGGAGATTACTCTCCAGGGGAGCGAAAACGAGAATTAAAACGACAACGCGACAGGCAAAGCAACAAGACCAGAGTTAATATTGGAGTGGCTAGAACAGCCGCGTGTAAACGATGGAGATACTAAGAGCTAATTTCGGGTTCGGCCACCGTAGCAGTTAAAACACGATCGGAATGGCTAGAAAGTAATATTCAGTTGGTTGTCATATACAATTTCACAGCTAGATGGGAGAAATTCTTGTACACAATGTAGCTTTAAGTTCAGTTTGCTCAAGGGCACCATGGCAAGGCCCAGGACTTGAACCAGAAACTTGAATCGGCGACAAGCCAAGTCCCTATGGGCTACTGCCGCCCCAATTATGAACAACAGACGCAATGGTCAGGGCTAGGAACACAGGATCCAAGCTGTGATGAACCAGAGATACTCTTAAAAAAACAGTATGTGTGTGAAGTGCCACAACGGTGCCAACCAGCGTCTTCCCATCGCTCCAGAGGAAGGAAGGCATTCATTCCAGAGGTGCCAGAGAGGAAGAGGGGGATAAGATGAGGAAATGGGAAAAGAGGGAGACACATGCTGTAGAAAAGAGAGAGTGGGAGGGAGTCGTAACGTGTGGTTAGACGTTAAATATGTTCAGCTGTCTTATAAAAGTAAAATGCAATGTCATTCCTCAGTAATCACTAACAGAAACACACAAACACGCTCATGCTTCAGTTCTATTATCACAAACCAACACAAACACACACACGCACGCACGCACACACACACACACCGCTAAGTGATGGAGGACTCTGTATGAACTTGTCTGTAAATTATTAAAGTTCATATTTATGATATATTATATTTATCTCTAATGAGAGTCTAATTAAAGACACAGTGATCTAAATGGCCCTCAGCTCCGGACTCAACTTTGTGATGTGACCCAATGGGGAGTCGGAGAATTATTTCCAATGTGTTGTAAGATATCCATGGATGTGTGCTGCTTCTTCTTTAAGAAATAAAAATGCTAAAATCTGATATGAAACTAAAAAGAGGTAATTGAAAAGTAAGGGGGACGTGTCGCCCTCAGCGGAAATTATACCCTTGCACACGACACTGTGCAGAACAAAAAAAAAATGGTCCTGCCACCAAAGAGAGCTCATGCCTCTCCAAACTGCTGAGTGTCACTTTAAGCTTCAGCAGACCTACCACTCTGCTTTAATGTCACCAAGGCTATCTTTGGATGTCCACCTTCAATATTTGATAGAAAACTTCGGTCAAAGGTAGAAATATCTCTCCCTAGAGACTACAGACGTCAACGTTTTTTTTATCCACTCATTCAGGCCTTACAGCAGGAAGAAAACACCCAGTGTGTTTACATGCAGGCAGAATACTCTGGGTATATAGTTCATGTCCTGTTTTTAAGGTCAGGTTCAGGATAAACTTTATACTGCATATCTTCTCCTCGGCTGTGATGCAATGAAGGATAAAATCAACTCATGTTACCATCTTTCTGAGCCAGACGTAAATGTTTATGACACAAATCCAGTGTCAGTGGTGGAACGTAACTAAGTACATTTGCTCAAGTACTCTACTTAAGTACAAATTTGAGCTACTTGTACTGTACTTTACTTGAGTCTCTTCTTTTCATGCCACTTTCTACTCCTGCGCCACAACATTAAAGAGAGAAATATTGTACTTTTTACTCCACCACATTAATCTGACAGCTTCAGTTACTAGATACTTTATAAATTAAGATTTTTGTTGTGATTATTTAGAATTCCTCATGGAGGAGACAGAAACTACACACTATAGCTTTAAACTACTCAACAATAAAGCAGCCTACAAGTCTAGTTGAAATGATTAGCCAATTAAACACAGAACTGTTTTGATCGTTTTCCAGTTTATAAAATGTGAGGATTTTTCTGCATTGACTAACGTTACTTTTACAGGGCTTGACAGCAACGGTTGCCCGGTTGCCCTGGCTAACCAGATTGAGTCAATTGGCAACCGTTTCATGGCCTCAGGTTGCCCCCTTTGGCAACCACCTGTTCAATATTTGTGGGTTTTTTTGTATATAAAAACAAATCAAAACTTATAAAATTTCAAAAGAAATCAATATTTTAGTTGGTTGTCTCCATAAAGTTTAAACACTACGTTTGTGCGCAACGCACACTAAACACTAATGACACATTACACAGCAGGTAATGTTAGCCTACCGTTAGCTACAGTAGTATCTGGATTAAACACAGTTAAAATGCTGACAGCTAAACGGTGTTAACGGTGACTGTATTTCACCGTAGAGGATTAGTCTACCGCTAAAGCTATGAGCTAAAAGACACAAACTGGCACTGTGGTCACTGTCAAAAACAAAACAGACGAGACAAAATGTTGTGTTTACTGGTAAACTGGTAAACCTTGTGGTGCATTCAAAGTTATTGTAAAATAACCTTTTGTCATCTGTTTATGTCTTTAACAGCAATTTACTGATGAAAGAAGTAATTCTTGTTAAAAGTTATTATAACATTTTTAATAATCATTTAAATTCCCCCCTTTGTTGTGCTGGTCCAAAAATTGACCCGATCCGTGACTCAAAACCTTGATCCAATCCGTGAGTTTTGTGATCCATTGCACCCCTATTTTAGAGGGATGGGAAATTATATTGCAAGCCATTATCTCATAAGAAATTAATTGCTCCAAATATAGGCAGTTTAAAACATGGCAACAATATTGTCAATTTCTGCAACCAAAAGCTGATGCCTGGTTGCCAAGCCGGCAATCACTTTAAAAGTTAGCGTTGAGCCCTGCTTTTACTTTTCATACTTTAAATGCATTTTCCTGATGATACTTTTTAGTAACGTAACATTTTTAATGCAGGACTTTTACTTGTAACAGAGTATTTTTACAGTGTGGTATTAGTACTTTTACTGAAGTTAAGGATCCAAATACTTCTTTCACCGCTGTCCAGTGTTCACACTTAACAAGAGCTAGCTCAAAGTTCACACACATTAAATTGAACTTGTTCACCTTCATAGTTTATTTTATTTTACATTCATGAATTTTGAACTAAGTTCAAAGTCCCAAAAAATTAATTAGTTTACGTTTATTTTTTCTTTTTCAGTATAACCTCTGGTGCTTCAGTCCAATGTGTGTCCTCGTTTTTTCGGGCACAATATGCATAAAGTTGTATTTTTTCAAACTAGAAATAGGACCTCTTCTGCTACTTTTTAAGCAAAACACACTTTGGCTTTTGTTTTCAAGTGTTTTTAAGACAATAGAATTTCATTAGAGCGTGTAGGAATTGATCCAAGTTAAAGAAGGGTAAAGAAAGGTAAAGAAAGGTCTTTAAAACCATGAAACCTTATGCCAGTTTAATAAAACATACTTAGGTTTACCCATCCTTTAAGTCTTTCACCAAGTCATTGCGTGTCACTACCACCTAAATACTGTAAATGGCAAGGTGAGAAGTTCATGGCTCGGCTTTATCAGCAGATTGCTACCATGTTCAAGAGATTGGGAAACATTCCCTCTGTGCAATAACTGAAGTTGATTAAAGAGAGATTTCAGCTCACCCTTCAGAGTGAAATCATGACCTGTCTGTTGTGATTGTGTGTGGTTTTAATTTAAGGCCCAAATGATGAAGTCAATAAACAGTCCTGATCCTATGCGCAGACTCCATCTGTTGCTGCTATTGAAAGATTAAGAAGCTGGTGGATCAAAGACTGCTGGTCAGTGTAAGGTCTAAGAGAATGAGCACCATACAATTAATTTAGAAAGCTCCAAGCTCAGCTGGTTTCAGTACTAGACACAGATGATTAGTTACAGATAACATCTGTAAACAGTGTTTGTATGCATGGGTCAGTTTGCATAGTTGTGCACACTCACATGCGTGTGCAATGGCTAAAAATGCATCAATAATATCACTGTATAAAAACACTACTGCCTCGTTTTGACAGCATGGTTCAGTTCATATTTTTCCCCTCACTGCGGATAATAACAATGGTGGAAAATACAATGTTGTGAATCTGCTGCATTCCATTCTGTACAAACTATGAACAAAGCCTCTCACATCTGTTTTAATTAGTGGATACAGGCTGTTCTCATTAACTATTCGTACATATCACTATGAAAAGTAAAGCACCGTAATTCGTATGTATTCCACATTTTTTTTTTTATTCAGAGATTGCTGCTGTATAAGAGCGTATAAGGTCCTCACGGGGAGGAGGGAGGAGGTTGGGGTGAATGTTTGGGTCCTTAAACACAGGCCTTTCAAGTGGGGGAGTAGAGTTCATGTCCTGGAAGAAGTTAAGGAAAGAACAGTTTTTTTTCACCCAGGAAACAGGTGTTCGTGTCGAGGGAGTACTACTTAAGGAGAACCGAGTTTAAACCCAAACCACAATCTTAAAAAAGTCGGCTAAACTCAACTACCGATAAGAGACTCTCTCTACCCGGCTTCACGTGACCAGCCAGCCCAGTCTCATGGTAGTTCGTGAAATGGTTACGTTATTCATACTTTAGGAAATGAAGAACGGGACAAGAATGGGACAGTTGGGTTTAGGAACTGAAGAAAGGGAGAGTTGGGTTAAGGAAAAGAACAACGCGACAGTTGGGTTTAGGAAAAGTGACATGCAGGGTTAGGGTTAGGGGGATTAGGGTTAGGGGGTTAGGGGTATTTAACGAGTTCGGAATTGCATATGAATTGGTGTGCATACGTTTTTGTACAATATCATTCGAACCTGTTCATGAGAATGCGCTGACGGATGAAAACAACAATGGAGAATACAATGTTGTGAAAATGTTACATTCCATACTCTGAAAAAAGCCTCTCCCATCTGTTTTAATTTGTATCAAAAATTGTTTCAGTTTTCCTTGAGACCTTAAGACAATCCTCCTGTCCTATATGGAGCCTCTTCTTTTATCTTACTACTCTCACGTCATCTAAGGGAATGGAGTGATTGTTAGAAAATGTATATATCCTTGTGTGTCTCAATAAACCTTTAGAACATTGAAGAACTGAACCCTGCTTCGCGTCACTTTGTTCTCCGAGCGCTGGCCACTGCCAGTAGATTCTAGGATACTAACCACAAAACAATCGTGATCGTTAACACCGTGATCGTTAACACCGTGATCGTTAACACCGTTAACTTATGCCCTTTTGACCAATTGCGTCAATCTTATTCTGGACAATGGAAACCATGTTTGTTATGGAACAAGAACAAAATAATCCATTGTACATTTGATGTAGAACACTGAGGAAATGATAAAAACTGTATCAGGAATCAGCACCACAGGCTACTTCACTCCTGATGCATTTTAATGTCTGCGAGTGTCAGAGCCTTTCATGTCTTTTTCAATATCACTCAGACTGATGAATAACCAGACATCTGTTTCTTTTACTTTTGTTGACCTGTCATCATGCGTCATCTCATATCCTCCAATCAGCTTTTCATTTAATCTCTCCATCCCTCTCTTTGTGTCTGCTCTAATCCTGTTTTCCTTTCACCTCATCCATCACCCGCTCTTCTCCTTTGATCTCTTTTACTCACATTTGTTTTTTTTTCTTTTCAGTTTGCTCCTGTATTACCACCACAACTGTAATCACATTGTAACAGAACACTGTCATTTTAATAGCAGAATGTGTGTTCGTACACTCAGGGTCAAAGTAATAAAAAAACTCAGGTCCAGGAACACATTAAATCACCTTTTGCCCATAACAAAAGGCCCTCGTACACGGGAAAACAGAGCCGTGTAGCATCGCCATTGGTCTCGCATTGTCACACCTAGCTCCACAGTGCTGTGGAGTAGTGTTAATTTTGTCACCTATTTTTCATTTAGTCTTAGTCTTAGTCTTGTGCCAAATAGTTTTAGTCATATTTATACATTCACACATCTTTTTTTGTTAGTCAAAAGTCTCGTAATTTAAGTCTAGTTTTAGTCATTAGAAAACTCAATATATCTTAGTCAAGTTTTAGTCAAAACATTTTTGTCTTTTTTTGAATAAGAAAATTATTTCTGAGATTAATTCTAATAACCATTTCAGTCAAATAGTTATAATGACACATTCAGATTTTTTTGTCAATATCATTGTACGTAAAATGCGACCAAATATCGAGCCTCTTCCTTATTTCACCAGTAAATTCATGTTAAATGACAAAAACAACCACTGGAGAGTTTCAAGTAAACGCAACATTAGTTAGTATGCAAAACTGTGCATAAATATGACCTCACAGTAGTCTTGTTAAGCCCTAACTACAGTATCTTGGTCCAGTGCTTTTTACTGTGTTTTTTCTTGTCTTTTTGGAAGGTTAACTGACTTTGTATCAGAGTTACTGAATTGTGCAATGATAATAACATTGAATCAAATCTAATCGAATGATAGACAGTATCCAGTGCGTTGCAGCACTTCGGTGCCTTGACACTCAAGTCAAAACAAGGGAACGTATTAGGAAGCTTCCCAGCTATACAACACACAGCTTGGTAGTAATGTCACCTGTGTGCGATCACTATAGTCGTCCGGTTGGTGCAGACTTCGGCCAGTGAAGCCTGGATCTTCCTCTCAGTCTGGGTGTCCAGTGAAGATGTGGCCTGGTGGAACAAACACCAAACACAATATATTAAGCATAATGCAATTAATAAGTAGTATAATCAAATGAAATGTGTTTTTGTTGCAATGTGCTCCACTATGGAGACAGTTTAGCTACTAGGGTGAATTAAGGGTGATGGGACAGTTTTTGAAATTTTTGTCTTGTGTATGCTTTTTTGCCATAAATTTAAAGAATTTGCCCAACACATGATCCATTTCTGTAATACTGAAGGTGTTAACGTTATCTATCCATTTGTGGAGGAAAGAAGGTAACATCATATTACAGAGCGACGTGCCATACACTTTTGTGTAAACTGACCCAGTAACATTTGAGTGATTGGGACAGCACATTTCATTATTGATTTAGACTAGTGTAAGCTAATTATTGCACAATTAAATTAAAAGTTTGATTTCCCTTACCCTCTGCATTTCAGTTTAAACTCCCTGTTTGAAAAGATACACCATATCTACTCAATAAAAACGAGGCAACAGATTACAAGGAATATTAATTAAATTTCACATGGTTTGGTATTGAGTAAATATTAAATGAGACCCTTAATAGTTATCCATTTAATATGAGTATATTCAAATAGAAAACAGTACAGAATTAATTATAACCTAAACTAAAATATTGAGTTGATTTGAAAAAGATAAACTCCCTAATGTGTAAATAGTACTAATACAAATTTATTTAATTCTACATATCAATGATATATAATTGAGTAATAATTTCATCAATGCACATTGATTTGAATTTAATCAATGCAATGAATTAAATCTAAATATTCTTAGTCTATGGCCCAGAAAGTACAGAACTTAACAAATACTCAAATAAGAATTTTATTAACAATTCACTTTTGTGCTTTCGACTCATTGTAGTAAGGCTGGACAGTATAACCGTATTAATTTCCCATATGATATACATATGGGAAATTATAATACCGGTGCAATGCCGCAGAGAACGCTACAGCCGAATTGATCTGCAAGTGACTTCAGAATGGGAGCCGTGTTCGTACCCTTCTCACTCATGGTTGTAAATTTATAACGACAATTACTAACCCACAACTAACTCTCTTTAACAGGATAAAACACCATAGCACCCAACTATTTGTGACTTTAAACAATTTCTAACACTAATCATTTTACATTTAGCCTACAAATTTACACAGCCGAACGGCATGCTGGGTAACATTATAGCTGCTAGCTAGCTTGGTTGACAGGAAGTGCATTTCAATTCAAATTTGCCTGATTACATTGATTTGAATTAACTCAATATTCTCTCTATTTGGGATTAGATAAATATAATGCTTATGTTTTATTTAACTACAATGGCTGGATTTTATTCCAAACATGGGGATTAAATAAACCCTTTATAGTTATACTGTCATATTTTACTGTATATCCCAATCACCCATAATTCACCCTACCTGATACAACTAGTGAATTTAACACGTGTGTTTGTGTATGTGATGACTGCTTTGTGTGTCTTGCCCAAGGACACTGAGTCTGCGACAAGTGTACAGGAGGAGCTGGGGATTGAACCACCAACCCCGTAATTAGTGGAAAACCCGCTCTAAGGAGCCACAGCTGCCCTAGTGCAGAATCAAGGAAATGTTGGAAGTATATTGGGAATCGAAGTAAGACTGAATCTCATTTTTCTGTCTTACCCCTTCCCCTTAGTTTTGCGCGTTCACGTGAGAGTAAGGGCTATCCCAATTCTCATTTTGATCGAGGGGTAGGGCTAAGGGGAAGGGCTAGATACCCTTTAAAACCAAGCAAACTCGCGAGCTTACTTGAAAGCAAGGGGTACCCAGAATACACTGCGCATCCGGCAACAATGGCGACCAGATCGACCAGAGAGACCCATTAATGTAAGTATTTTCGGCTTAAAGAATTGATTTAAAAATTACGACAGTCTTGTTTTGTGCTCTACACAGTGCTTTACATATATATTTTCAACCATGTTCTTAATTGAAACGTTTTTAAAAATCACTTGTTTGCTACGCTAACGCTAATGTTACATTGCTGATTTGCACAACAGTCCCGCATTTCTCTGCCTTGAATGGACTCCATGTCTACAGTTTTAACTAAACTCCATTAGCAGTGAATTTCGTTTGATATCAGTGCATAACACTACTTGCTTTGGAGACATTGATACGTGCTTTACATATACCGTCCTGTATCACACAGGGACGCCTGAGGAAACCCAGCAGCTGATCCACTTTCGGGGCTGAAAACGAGCAGAAGTTTCTGCATTCATGTTGTAGCCATTCATTATTGTATTGGTACTGTATTATTGTAATCATGTGTAATTCATTCCTGTTCATGCACCTGTACATTGTTGTTGGTTATGATACAGGACACTAATGAAAGAAATGGGGTTGGAGGGAAAGGTTACTGGCCAACAGGCATCCGACTATGGTCTGGAATTTCAGAATCGCTGTAGTTTTTGGTAGTTTTGGATTGCCTTTTTTATGTGTGTGACATGTAAGTTATGATTCTAATAGTTGATAATGGTTCTGTAATATATATTTTTATATAATGTTTTTGCCTGTTATGTTTACTTTATTGGGCAATAAAGACAGCTTTTTGTTAAAAAAGAAAGTGTTTCTGAACATCAATGACATTCAAAACAGTGATAACTGAAAGAAACACACCATGCAGTGTGTATAAAAATATTTATTGCAAACAGACCTAAGTATGTATGATGACGTAACCATAACCAAGTGGTGTCTCATTTCATAGGAGTATGATTTCACCCCTACGCCTCGGTTTCGAGGGAAAAGGGCTAGGGGTAAGACGAAGGGGTAGGGGTAAGGGGAAGGGGTAAGACAGAGAAATGATATTCAGACTTAGTCTCAACATTGGTCTTAACATTGACAATGTAGAAACCTCCTCAAGTTTTGCCATCTTCCAATTCTGCAATAATGAAATTTCTCAAGATTTTTCTGAATTGGCCTGGAATAACACTGCCTCAACCTGGCCTGTAGTGAAAATACTTTTTAACCGCTCATGTACAAACTATGCAGGAAAGTGTGTGAGCAATGCCACTGGTGTGTGAGCTTCTTGTCTACATAGACAAGTTGTTAAAAAGGTATGTTATTTAGGTGTTGTAACCCTGTGTGAATTCTGGCCTTTCCCACATCCTCACCTCGTCCAGCAGAATGATCCGAGGTTCTTTCAGAATGGTTCGAGCGATCGCCACTCTCTGCTTCTCCCCACCGCTGAGCTTCAGACCTCGCTCCCCCACCTCCGTGTCATATCCTGTTTGGACAACAACGCCATCACCTCCGTTATTACCATCACCACCGTTCGCTTTCTGCATGCATCCAGATTTTTCCAACGTCATGATTCAAATCGGCAAATGCCCTGTTACAGTTCTGCTTCAGCCAACATTGAAAAGGCATTTTCATCATTGTTATCGACACACACTCACACAGCCCAGCCTGACCCTGAGGTAGCTCCAGTATCCTGGCGTGTATGTCAGCAGCCATGGCAGCTCTCTCCACCTCCTCGTCGCTAGCTGTGACTCGGCTGTAGCGGATGTTGTTGCCGATGGTGTTGTTGAAGAGAACCGTGTCCTGGGGAACCACGCCGATGTAAAACCTCAGAGAAGACTGACGCACCTTGGACACAGAAAGAGACAACTGTAAGCTTTAAAACTAAGCCAATACAGATATTTTGCTAACCTGGATTCAAATTATGTCGGCATGAAGTCTTTATACCGATTTACAGACCATGTTGTACCTGTGGAATGGAAAACAGTCCTTCCAGAAAAATGCTGAGTTTTTTTGTGATTGTTGCGGGCAAAAAATCCTTGATTATGCGGCTCGTTTTCTTAAAAAATGTGATGGAATATGCGGGATATTTATGCAATTTTATGTGATGAAATTGCGGGAACTTGCAAAAACTGCGGTTTGATGAAAAAGAAAAAAAAAAAAGTGATTCCCCCAACACCCTGCTTTTCGCTGATGTTCACGTCACTTCATAACGTCACTTCATAATGTCACTTCATAACGTCACTTCATAATGTTCCCATGGCAACAGGGGGAAATGGCTGCTCTTGTGTGAAGTAAACGCAACATTTTTCAACTTTATGCTAAGATATATATGTCATTTTGTTGCAACGAAAATGCGGGGACTATGAAATCATGCGCAATTTTGTGCGGAAATCTGCAATTTATGTGGCGAAAATGCGGCGTATTTGAAAAAAATGTGGCCCCCACATAAATATGCGGACTTTGGCTGATTATGCATTGAATTATGCGATCGCATAATCACATTTTTCTGGAGGGACTGATTTAAGTGTTTTCAATGTATGGGATCTTCAGATCTGCTGGTCATGATACAATCTTATTATACGTTTGTGTTAAACTTGGTTGTTCTTTTCTCACACACACACACACACAGAGCATACTGTACATATACATAAATGTTGCATGGCTTAATTCATCCTATACTATATAATGCATGCTGCCCCAGGTCACAGACAGCATTTCTGTCCCTGTTTCTCCATCAGGATTTCACATATCTGGTTTTACCCACTTACCTTATTTTTGCTTCTCTACATCTATTTTGAATGTCACCTTACATGCCCTTATCTGCAATGCAACTCTAAGGGCTAAACCAACATTCATATCAAATATTTCCATATAGACTGTGCTGAGTTTTCTAGCAACATCACTAGCAAGCCTCTGATCTTTTTGTTTTTTACTGTCCGAGTACACGGCGGAGCCTTGTTAGTAGTGATGTTACTTACATTAGCCTATGTACAGAGGTAGGAGAAAACATAGTGCATGTGTTTCGAGCAGGAGAACATCAGCAAAATACTATAATGTCCAAAAGAACCAAGAGGTCGAAAGTGTGGCTTCATTTCACTAACATTGATGCCAGTAGTCTGCGGGGCAACATATGCAATTCGGTGGTTGTGTGAAAGGGCTGGAACATCTCAAATTTCATGAAACATTTAACTGTTCAGAACATAAATTTGACAGTGGAGAATTGCTCCGTGTTCAATGATCATGGACCACCACAGCCAGCGGAGTCCTCTGACTCCTGGCCTAGCATTGCTGCTTTGCAAGCTAAGTGGTGCAGTGACTTAAAGTACCATCAATTCATATTTGTATATTAACGATGGATCACGTGACTATGTGTTCTGTCAAAGGGGCTGCTCGATTTATGATCGGAGCATCTTAGCATCTTTCAGCTCATTGTTTTTGTTGGCTCACAAATTCAATCAACCTTGTTTCTGGCAACAGGCAAATCATTTTTCAAGAAAAAGTTCTGTTAAACCCACCGTACACCACCTGCCCAGTACCAAACAATTGACAAAGTAACTGATGAAATTATCCGGGGCAGCAACTAGAGCAGGGGACCCCAAATGTCCCTTTCCCGAGCCACATTAACCATGTCTGACTGGGGGAGATATAGTCCCTCCACCTATTCTTAGGTCTTCCCCGAGGCCTCCTCCCAGCTGGACGTGCCTGGAACACCTCCCTAGGGAGGTGCCCAGGGGGCATCCTTACCAGATGCCCGAACCACCTCAACTCTCTCCATTCGACGCAAAGGAGCAGCGGCTCTACTCCGAGCTCCTCACGGATGACTGAGCTTCTCACCCTATCTCTAAGGGAGACGCCAGCCACCCTCCTGAGGAAACCCATTTCGGCCGCTTGTACCCTGGATCTCGTTCTTTCGGTCATGACCCAGCCTTCATGACCATAGGTGAGGGTAGGAACGAATATATTGACCGGTAGATCGAGAGCATTGCCTTCTGGCTCAGCTCTCTTTTCGTCACCACTGTGAGATAAAGTAAATGTATTACAGCCCCCGCTGCGCCAAACTCCGGCTCCATTGTCCCCTCACGAACAAGACCCCAAGGTTTTCACTTGGGGTAAGGACTCATTCCCTACCTGGAGTAGGCACTCCATCGGTTTCCTGCTGAGAACCATGGCCTCAGATTTAGAGGTGCTGATCCTCATCCCAACTGCTTCACACTCGGCTGCGAACCGACCCAGTGAGTGCTGAAGGTCGCAGGCCGATGATGCCATCAGGACCACATCATCTGCAAAGAGCAGCAATGAGATCCCCAGCCCACCGAATTGCAACCCCTCCCCACCACTACTAAGCCTTGATTGGATGGCCCTGAGAAGGAACCCCCTCACCCCATATTTATATAAATATAAAATAGATGTTTTATTATAAATTAAACTACAATATAACGGTCTACAAGTCCAGCTGAAATGATTAGCCAATTAAACACTTAGTTGATTGACAGAACTGTTTGGATTGTTTCCAGTTTGTAAAATGTGAGGATTTTTCTTCATCGAGTACTTTCACTTTTTTTACTTAACATTTTACTGATGATACTTAAATTACATAATTTTACTTAAGTAACATTTTCAATGCAGGACTTTTACTTGTAACAGAGCGCAGTGTGGTATTAGTACTTTTACTTAAGTACAGGAGCTGAATACTTCTTCCACCACTGCAATCCATATTGCATCAGTGAAATAGTCGTAATGTGTTTCTCCCATTTAAGAAGAAGCGTCTGAGCGTTTTAATGAATCTGGCTCTTGATCTGTCCAGAAATAATTTCCGGTTTTCCATGACTCTCTGGTCAGTGTGTAGTACTGGGAGTGTTTCCTGTGGAAAGCTTTCCTCCGCAGCCACAACAATACAAATTCCATTTTATGCACAAGCTCGGTTTGGCTGGTAATCACTCGCTTTCCTTTAATTTCTTCTTTAGCCGTTTACTTTTGGTATTTATTCCACTTTAGAACAACACAGCATCTGTTTCTTCTTGAGACAGGCTGACAGAGCTCCAACACCAAATGTCAGATGGAGAATGTCAAATGACTGATGGAGAGGGAAAAGAAAAAAATAATTTTTTTAATGTTATCATTGAGACATCAACGGCACAGCTGTCCTCACATACAAAGACTAACAGTACAGTGAATCTGTAAGATGAAGCTTTATCGCCGCTGTTTGCTACCACATATGTTTATATACAGTGCTCGGCATAATTGAATACACCCATGCTAAAGTTCATTAAAAAGAGGAATAAAAAAATTATCTTTTGGAAATTGATCTTAATGCCTTAATTAAAGAAAATGAGGAAATAGGACACCAATTTTCTTTGTGAATGAATAATGTATCGTAAATAAATAAATGTTCTTCCTTAAAATACAGGGGGAATAAATAAGTACACCCCTATGTTCAGTTCCCATAGAGGTCGGCAGATTTTTATTTTTAAAGGCCAGTTAGTTCATGGATCCAGGATACTAAGGATCCTGATAAAGTTCCCTTGGCCTTTGCAATTAAAATTGCCCCATATCATCACATAGCCTTCACCATACCTAGAGATTGGCATTTTATTTCAGTTAGCCTAATAGCTGGTTTGATTTGCATTGAGGTTTGGGTTACCTCTTATCAGTTTCTCCTAATGTCAGCAATTGATTGGGTTCTTTCCATAAGATCATCCCATGTCCCCGTTATTAAAAAAAAGGTCCACAGATTCCTCTCACGTTTTAAGTCATTGTAGACTTTGTCATAAAGACCACAGTCTTTCTATAACCTTAACCGTGGGCTTTGAGTTGCCTAAACAAACCATTTAAAGAAAAATAAGCCTTTTGTATGTATGCTGCTGAAAAGCACTTGATTTAACTTGATAACGACATTCACTTTTAGATAAATAACAAATGACTGAGATTTTGTTGTAAAATTAGAGCAGGTCCAGCATTACAGAGCTCCAGGAAATCACTGCACGGGCAAAGAAATAGTCGGGCACATAACCCTCGACAAACTGTCGTTTTTATACTTAAGTTGTTGTAAAGAAAACTTAACACACACACACACACACACTCTCTCTCTCTTTCACACACCCACACGCACACGCACACACACACACACACACACACACACACACACTCTCTCTCTTTCACACACCCACACGCGCACACACACACACACACACACACACACACCTTTTTGGAAATCGAGAATGGGGGGGCTATGGCTACTGTTCATAACAGCCAGTGATGGAAGAAGTATTCAGATCCTTTACTTAAGTACTAATACCACACTGTAAAAATACTCTGTTACAAGTAAAAGGCCTGCTTTTGAAAATGTTACATAATTAACAGTATGTAAGTATCATCAGTAAAACGTACTTAAAGTATTACATGTAAAAGTACTCAATGCAGAAAAATCCTCACATTTTGGAAATTGGAAACGATCCAAACAGTTCTGTCAATCAACTAAGTGTTTAATGGTCTAATCATTTCAGCTGGACTTGTAGGCCGTTATATTGTTGGGTAGTTTAATTGATAATAAAACATTGTATTTTATAAACAAATGTATTTTGTGTGCAAAAATCTTAATTTGTAAAGTAACTAGTAACTACAGCTGTCGGAGTAAAAAAACAACAATATTTCTCTCTGAGATGTAGCGGAGTAGAAGTAGAAAGTGGCATGAGAAGAAAAGACTCAAGTAAAGTACAAGGAGCTCAAATTTGTACTCAAGTAGGGTACTTAAGTAAATGTCCTTAGTTACATTCCACCACCGGTACCAGCTATAAACACTTTGGCCGTCCGATGTGGTTGGACAGCACATCGATCAAGGTTCTATGGGTTTTGTTTCCTTTGGACAGCCAGGCTAGCTCTTTCCTCTTGTTTCCTGTCTTTGTGCTAAAATAACCTAACCTGCTAAAGCTTTATACTTACCATACAGACATAAGAGGGGTATTGATCTTCGCGGTATAAAAAACTAATTACACATATTTGACAAATTATCAAACTAATCCTTTTCATAACTTGGTCTAATTCTCCTGCTCTAAGTCTGCATTGGTTCAGCTTAGTTATTGATACACGTTCCTGCATGCTTTAATAAATGCTTGCTGTTTGGGAGGCTCTTTACTGACAAACAGGAAGGTGTGTCACAGAATAACAAGGTAAAACTGTAGCCCAGTTATGAGCAGTGATTGCCATCATGGCTGAACAGGAACTTGCCTAAATAGAAACTGCTGTTTATATCCCTTGAAATAAAATGTTTTATAAAAAGTAAACCTGAAGAACACCTTGAAGAAAAAAAAAAACCCACAGATGACTCACACCAGCACTCAGTAACCCATTAGCCTGCAATGTTATGGCCAGCAGAGTCGGACTCATCAGAGCTTTACCACATGTGGCTGCCATATGCAGAGACCAAAATTAAAAAAAAAAAAGAGGTTCGAGAGGTTGAGCTGTGTCCACAGTGTCTGCTGTTCAAGCAACAAAGTGTTGCAAAGTAAAGAACTGGACACAGTTTTGCAGATATTGCAGATATAATCAGCAGAAAATGTTACAATTTTCAAATGTGACTAAACATTTACAGACTGAGATCACAACTCTCTCACACGTTTTGAAATAATTCAGAATCTCGTTTTAGTTTCATCTGAATGCATCTTTACAGTGTGGTGGCGTTAGACGTACTGCATGGCCAGTATGGGAAGGAGGAATGATTACCGTGATCAATAACTCTCTCAAAATGTACATATGGCCATGTGAGTAATGTGTTAAGACAGATTTTGGAACAATTTGAAATGTTCCTTTAAACTGCTGAAAAGAAACCATCCTTCAATCTCCAAGCATCTGTGTGCAACAAGCAGAACATCCGGGATTCATCGGGAACATGTGGTCAACATCACTGATAAGAATCATATATTAAACTACCATCACAGAGTCTCCTGTCATCGCATTAAAAGTATTTCGGTGAACATTTCAATCTGTAGTAGATAAAACGAATGTACTGCCCCGTGAAAGGAGCAAAACTCTACATTCAGTATTAGAAAGCTGAGCTTTCAAACACATCTGGAAAGAAAAATTAAGTTGCATGCACAGAAAAATGCTAATATAGTGGACCTTGAGTTAAGTTTTTGTCAAACGACATGAAAGGCATTTGTGATATTTGGATTCTTTGCGCAGGTAAGGGTTAGCCAGGAAAACTGTAAAGCAGATTTTTACTTGGCAAAATGGGAAATATGTTTATTCGCTTTCTTGAAGATTGACAACACTTTCATGTCAGTACACTAAATATGAAACTCGTGCAAGCAGGCAATTAACTGCAGCAATTAAATGCAGCAAGGGGAAACTGTTAGCCATGTGTCTACAGGCATCTCTAAGTGTTGTCATCTCTAAAGTAGTTGTTTTCACGGAGAGTTATGTGCTGCAGGAATTTCTTGGCCAGAACCAGTCTTCATGCTAAGCTAAGCGTACCACCTGCTGGCTCTAGCTTTGTCTTAACAGTAGCGGTTAGAGAGGAGAGTAGTAACGATCTTCTCATCCCGAAATGTCAAACTACTCCTTTAAAGATTTTGGCATCCAGTGAAATTGCACTGGACTCGGCACATCTCAACACCCTGATTCGTTTGTTTGGATGACTGAATGACCTGTCAGGGTGGCAGAGATGGGGAGTCGAGTTTGAGACTTGGACTCAAGTCACACTTAAAGGGATACGCCACCGTTTGTTGAAATAAGGCTTATCACGGTCTCCCCTAGCTGTAGATAGGTGGGCCAACGCATTTTTTGTGCATGCATTGTTTTAGTCCGGTGCAACACAGGCAGTGCCGCCGCTAGTTAGCTTAGCGTAGTGAATGGAATCCTATGTTGCCGGTTAGCATGTTGTGAGTAAAAGTGAGCCAACAAAAGACAAAAAAACAACCTAATTACTTGCACTGAGACAAAAAATGTGTTGGCCCACCTATCTACAGCCAGGGTAGACCGTGATAAGCCCTATTTCAACAAACGGTGGTAAAATTCCTTTACACACAGTGACTTCAGACTTGACTCGGACTCGAGATGCGGGAAATGAGCTGAATGTTATTCCTCTCCCTGCGTAACCTGTAACCTACCTATGTAACACGTAGTAGGTAGCGAATCTGGACAACAGCAAACATGTCAACCGCACCGGCAGCTGCTGTGCCATTCATCAGACGCTTTGGTTTAAATATCTTAATCTAATTTTATCAGGCACTTACAAAACGCACCCTGATAGCTTAGCAACTCAGCAAGCGGACCCTCCCCAAATGGCATAGCCCCGGTCGGCCTATGACGTAAAGCCACTGTACACCTCTTTTTTTCCTCGTCATGTTTGGAAGTCTACCGGTAACGTTCACAGACAGTGTGTGAGTCTAATGATGATCTAATTGAGTGTAAAGGATGGCGGCTTTTAACTGAGGGACAACAGGAAACATGCATAACAGATGTTGTTGTGCAAAAACTGCTGGCATCAAACCCAAAGCCTCCTCGTCCTTCTCTTCCCTGTAACAGAGGCAAGACTTTACGACCACCTTTTGATCCACATTCTTATTTATTGATTCATCAGTTGTTAGCTATTGAAGGGACCTACCATCTAGTTTATTTCATGATGTCAGTTCCTCGTTTTCACCTGCATTGTGAATAACAACTCACAGCTCACGCAGCTATTAAAAGTTATCGCCATATATTTTAAGGACTTATCATCTGCCGATGAGGACGGCCTCCTCCCATTAACACAATCTTATTGTTTTCTTTTTGTTTTAACCATTAACCAGATCAGTATGTCGAAGCTTTACAAAAAGTAATTTTTAAAAGTTTTGTAAATTAACATTATACTATATCATAACTACAATCCTATTAAAAAGCTAGCAGTACAGATCTAACAAAAAATTTAAAAGAAGTCTATGTCTGTCTGTCTGTCTGTGCATACTTCGACTTCCTTCACAACCGTTCATGCGATCGACTTCAAACTTGGCGGTGGTATTGCTGAGGACCCAAGGAAGTGCAGTGCAATGTCGAGTGCAGGCTACAGTGCAGTCAAGAAAGATAAAGAGACCAGAGATCACCGGGGATGTTACACTGTAGCACAGAGATTTCAAGCCTCCGCAATGTAACTTTTGGAAAGAACGCCTTTGTTCCCGGGAATAACATAGTCCCAAATAGCTAGCTGTTAGCAAATGATGCGTATCCTCTAGGATTGCTCACAGGGCTGTAGTCAAGTCCACTTTTGTCGAGTCCAAGACAAGTCCAAGACGCTAGATGGTGTTTTAAGCCCCCACCGTCGACTTCAAGGCAGCGCTGCGACCATCGACAATAAGGCCCCTAACCCTAACCCTAACCCTTGCCTAACCCTAGTGCCTTCCATGCAGCGCTGCCTGGAAGACAATGTTGGGGGCTCCAAACACCACACACCGTCCAAGACCAGGACTAGTCGAGACTGAGTCAAGACCGAGTCCAAATGAGAGACAGTCAAGACTAAGAAAGAAACAATCCAATTAAGCCATATTATTTATTTTACGTATAACAATTTTAATTTAAACACTTAAGTCACATAAAGTTGAAGTGCAACTTCACATTTTAGATGAGTCTTTTTATTCTGGTGTGACAAGAACATTCTGGACTGCCGATGGAAAATGTAACAAATAACAAGGTGTCACTAAAAAAACTGACAGGTTCACATTCTTGAACTTAATACTTGTCTTAACCTGTTAACATCCACCTCTTTTGCCTGATTTTCGCCTATTTCTCGTTCCCAAAGGGAAACGCTTATAACAGAAGAACTGTAAGGCCAAAATACATGGATGAGGCATCATTTGAAACCTAATTTCTTCTACTTTATAGACATGTGCTTGATTAGCATGTGATTAAAACAGAACATACACTACAGCAGTTCAAACATGGTTCAAAATAGTTATTTTGGTCCGGTCTAAAAAAACGTAATTTTTGAAAAAAAATAACAAAACAATACTTTGTGCCACACTATGCAGGACACAACACAAACCTTCTACACCTTGTCAAGAAGACCTATATAAAGTTTCAGAACTCTAGTCCTAACCTAATGGGAGCTAGGGAGTTTTCAGTATTTGGTATAACAAGTGTCACCGGTGTGCCAAAACTTCTCCAAAACTTTTCCAAGTGACCAAATGTTGCTAAATGCTTTTATTCACTTCTATGCTATTAGAAAAAACATACAAAATACTTAAAATGACTTAAAAAACCTTTTTACATTCATTCAAACACTGTTGATCATATTTTTTTCTCATAAATCACATGTATGTGCTTGCTGGCTCTGGGAGGCGGGGCTTAGGTCTGTTACCCATTCATTTGGACTGGTTCCCATTGGATATTCCTAT
Source organism: Perca flavescens (assembly GCF_004354835.1). Taxonomy (NCBI): domain Eukaryota; kingdom Metazoa; phylum Chordata; class Actinopteri; order Perciformes; family Percidae; genus Perca; species Perca flavescens. The sequence goes on from NC_041341.1 coordinate 9,893,843, forward strand.
CATGCTATATACCATTGGAAAGGGAATGTGATTGGCTACAACTGCCATGATTGACGTGTTGATAGCCAATGACAGCTTTTTCTAAGATGGCTGCTCAGAGAGATGACGCAGCGTATTGACGCTCCACAGTGGTAGCGCTTGTTTGGGCGTCCGGGGTTGTCCCGGGGTGAAAACTTAACAGAAAAAGGTGGGGATAATTTCATTGTGTAGGCAGCAACCTGAGGAAAACAACTATACCCAGCAACACGGTGCAGGGCAAGGAGAAATATATTATTTCAGACGGAACGAGATCGGCTAATGAAGTTAGCAGACAGTTAGCGGACAATTAGCATGGGTTCTACAGGACAATATTCATAACCTGGATTAATTCTTGTGAAAAAACCTTGTTATCCTTTTGATCTGTGGACACTTACGGACTAGAGGAATATATATAAGCCAGGAATGGACGCGGATTGAGGTTTAGGACAGCGTACAGGTAGGGAAGCATCATAATTCTTTTTTTTTTTTTTTTTTTTTTTCAAATAGCATGAGCACTAAGATAATGAATAATGCTTTGGTGCTTATGATTTCAGTAAAATGAACTGAATGATTCAATTGCAGAGAATTTTACGAATCAAACGATATACAGCATGTCCATATTGACAAACGTTTTGAACTTTTGTGGTTAAATACTATTATGTAACACATCAGAACACGTCTGTTAACCCCCACCGGCCCGTCGGCGGGCCGGTGGGACCCAAGGAAGAGTAGTGTCAAGCGTGAAGTTGTTTGGATGAGTGGTTCTCCGGTAGTATATATTGTAGTATACATTTACATTTCTCACTGGAGACTTACTGAAAAATAAAAAGCCCCCGATACAGCCTATCACAACAACAGAATGAATCAGTTGAGTGGAGGGAGATGAGGCGTCTAACCGCTTCCCTTCTCCTCCTCCTCCTGGAGAGCCTCAAGAAACCCAGGTTGAGAACAAGTCTGAAGTTGATTAAAGAGACGACCACATCTGTGAATGTGTGTGTTGATTAAAACAGTCCTCCTGCTGTGTAATTGTAAACGAGCGTCCTCATAATCATCGCCAGCCTCTTCATCTGAACAAGGCTGTCTGTAATAAAACAGGTGTGTGGGTGTGTGTTTGTGTGTGCATGCGTGCTGTTTGGATTTTTGGCAAATCATAAACAGAGTTATTTCAGCTACAATAAATGGGCTATCACGCGCGCGCGCATGCGCACACACACACACACACACACACACACACACACACACATCTGACATCTGGACTCGTTGCTGTATTATTCAAGAACCTTTTACTATGACTTATTCACAGTGTGACTGGAGCTTACATCAGCCATATGGGTGTGTGTGTGTGTGTGTGTGTGTGTGTGTGTGTGTGTGTGTGTGTGTGTGTGTGTGTGTGTGGAGAGCGAGGGAAGGTGGAAGTCAAGGTGCATGAGGCAAAGGCAGGACACAGAAGTGAAGAGTAAAATACAGGAAAAGAGGATTGAAGAAAGATGAAAAGAGACAGAAACAAGCACATGAGTCAGAGAGATAGACAAAACACAACACAACTGATGGTAAAAAAAAAAACAAGGGTCGTGACACTTGCTAAAATTTAAAGTAATACTTGACAAATTAGGAAATATGTATATACGCTTTCCTCCAAAGAGTTCATAGATCAATGCCGCGTTCATGTCTGTGCACTAAATATGAAGCTACTGCCAGCAGGCAGTTGGCATAGCTTAGCACAAGAAGCCAGGAAACTGCTAGCCGGGCTCGGTCCAGAGTTCAAAAATTCCATCTGACGAGTTTTATGGGTCTTTGTGCGTTTACCTTGGAGATGTCCTGACCATCGATGCGGATGCTGCCACTCTGAGGGTCGTAAAATCTGAACAACAGACGCAGGATGGAGCTTTTCCCTGATCCAGACGGACCAACCTGCACACACACACACACACACACACACACACACACACACACACACACACACACAGACACATTATTGAAAACAGCAATTTATAGAATTTAAAGTGTTGGCTCGAACATTTCACACACAAAAAGGTGTTGATATGTAACCATGCAGATAGTTTTGGTTCTTAGTAGTTGTAGTAAATGGAGGACCAACGTACCAACGCGACTGTCTGTCCCGCCTCCACCGTAAAGGACACATCCCTAAGAATCTCAGTGCTGCACGCACGCGCACACACACACCCCCCCACACACACACACACACACACACACACACACACACACACACACACACACACACACACACAACAGCATTGATCAGGATCAAAATGAAAGCTTACGGATTAAAGAAAAAACAAGCAGGACCAGTGGTGGAATGTAACTAAGTACATTTACTAAAGTTTTTTTTTTTTTTTTTTTTTTTTTTTTGATTTATTAGACAGTAACAGAAATAAATGCATAACAAGATGCCATCACAGTGACATTGAACATTTAACAGAACTGTCGAGGATAACACAAGAAAGTTACAAACTTATTTCCATTGTGGTCCTCGTTGTAGTCTGATAAAGATGTCCAGGCAAGCTACAGCTGACTAAAAGGTACCTTGTGTACACTCAACCATATCCAAATACAAATAAAAAGTACTGTACTTAAGTACAAATGTGAGGTACGCCACTACATTGCAGAGAGAAATATTGTACTTTTCACTCCACTACATTAATCCGACAGCTGTAGTTACTTTATAAATTAAGACTTTTGCACACAAAACACTGTTTGGATCGTTTCCAGTTCCAGGCTCAATTAATAAAAGTCAATGTGTTTCTTAGAGTGTTAGTCATCCTCCAGACAGCAGGTGACGGTAACCAGCTGTGATACGTCTGAATACAGATGAAGCTTGTCATGAACGTGCACTGTGTACGTCTCGGCCTTCTTCACCTTCATTTAAACATCCTCACATTAATTTTAATTAATGTTCTTTTTAACAACATGTCATCCAACCCAAAGGACTAAACATTATCAAGTGATTCATATAAAGGTTTTCTGAACAGCCATCTCTGTAGTCAGGGTTTGGCTAGGTTTCTGCAACAGAACTATTAGGTTAAGGTTAGGGTAACATGGTGGTCATGGTTAAGGCGAGACACTACAGGCAAACACATTGTTTAAGTTTTTTTTAATGATGTTGGGCTATTTTGCTTCCTTAACGTCTTCTTTCATAACTAGTGGGCGGGGGGGAACAGCCACCGAAATACACATTTAGTTGTTTATTTTATTTTTACTAATTGCGTCTTTAGATTTCTCTGAAATTTACTAAAAGTTAGATAACACCTCATTTGCACATTAAGGCTATGTTCACACTTACTGTCTTTTTTAAGCTGCCAGCGTCTGTTTTACATTATAATCCTATGGAGTAAACCATGTTTTCAAAAAAAAAAATTTCATTCTTTTAGAATTTGAAAAAAGTTCAACTTTTCTGAAAAAAACGCCCTACGTCAAGTGCTTTTTTGACAGCCGACCAATGAGAAGCAGAGTAGCCAGACCTGTCGTTTCCATAACAACAAGAAAAAATGGAGCTGGAGCACAGCGAGTTATACGGTATGACCATAGACAGTATATAATGGACCAATAGACCCCGTTGCTCTGGACGGAGACCAGTGAAGGCTATTAGAAGCACTTTTCCGGTGATGGCCAGCTTTACTGCGCAGCCTCCAACTGAGAGAATGTGACGTGAGCAACGTGTCTGAAAGTTATAAGTCTTCTGGTAGCTGTGCCAAGAGAAATCTCAATCATTCCCAATCTTACAGATACGGAGACTGTAGGTGTATGTAAGGAGATAACATGGGCACAGGCTAATTATTGATCACTAACATCTTAGTTAACATTAGTAATTAAACCTAAATATCTCATGTAAGTCAAAACTGCCTGCGAGCTTCTCCTGTACTATACGGTAATTCCTCTACTATGCGACAGTAAGGCACTTGGTTATGACATAATCGTTAGCTTATTTTTACAAAAATGTCTGCTACGGAGCCATAACGTGAGGTACAAGGTAATGGAGCCTTTTATACATTGTTGTGTTTCTTTGGAACTAAACAACGGACAAATAGAGTCTTTAAACGCTTCAGATGTAAAGTTATTCGCAGTCAAGTACGTCAGCTCAGACAGCTGTGTGTCCTATTGTACGTTTTACTTATCTATTTTTTATAGCTTTAGTTACTTTGCATATTCATATTAATTATACAAAATATTATGAATAATCTGTGATGTATTAAAGTGGATAAAGATGAGACTTTATTGATCCAGTGGTGAAATTCACAAGCTAGCTGCCAAGTCAAACTTCCGCTGTTATTTTGGTGAAAGTAACTCAAAAGTAATGCAAAAGTAGTGTAATGCATTACAATTCAGAGACAGTAATATTGTAATATAACTAATTACTCTCAAATGACAGTAAGTAGTAATCTACAATGTATTACATTTTGGAAGTAACTTGTCCAACACTGGCTCTAGCTAGGATACTGTAGAAGTAGCGGTTGTTATGGTAACAAAAGACGCTCTTAGCTGCTTTTTGGAATAAAAATGCTGCCAGCTTTTTTTTTCTCACTACAACCTACTACTAGTTAACTTTTTCTTGTCAAAAAAGACACCAAGTGTGAACATTACCTTAAACATTAAATCTCATGTATGGAATTTGACAATACATATCGTTGAAGGCCAGTTTTATTCCTATCTTTATTCTGATTTTTTTGCAGAGGGTTTGTTCATATATTATTCATAGCAGCAAGATAGAAGAATTTTGAACCTAGCTTTTTCCAATGTTCAGATATCTGTTCTGGAAATGGATGCAAATTAGCACATATTTAATAAGAGAATGCCTCATTTGCATAATTAAACATACAATTTCAGAAAACTCATAATACAAGTAATAATTGTCTTAATGTAAGTAATAAACTGGGGAAGATTCATGGTGATATCTATTAAAGTTTTTACCTTATTCACCTGTAGTGTCTCCCCTTAACCCTGCTGTTGTCCTCGGGTCCAATTTGACCGGTTTTCAAAGTTTCTATATTTTGAGTTAATATATCACCACATTTGGGTTTCTTTCAACCATATTGCCCCATAATAACATGGATGGTTTCATAACACGCTCTTCACAAGTGAAATTACGGATCGGATCTCTACTTTCATTTAATTCTGGTAGTTTTATATAATTTTATTGCATTATCCTGACTAAACTTTTACATCACTGAGATTATCCATTACCTTCATTCCTCTGATCTTAACTATTAGTCAAAATCATTCATAATTTCTACTTTTTTCTAACACAAAAATTAGATGATTTCATATAAATGAGGTTTATTGACTAAAACTTCCAAAAAAATAAGAGTAAAACTAGTGTAAATAAGTTGGTTATAGTGCTGAATATACTGGTGGTAATGGGGGAAAAAAGTGCAACCAAACATTGAAATAAGCGCCAAAAATGTTGAAAAGTAAGCAAAACATGGAAAAAAGCGGGAGTGTCTAAAAAAGTGTTAATTTTGACCCGGGAGGATAACATAAGGGTTAAAACAAACCACCACTGACAGTTGGTGATACAGGATGCAAACAGCGGTCTCTGATGTCACAGTCAGATAGTTTTTTCATATTTCCCTCTAAGTGTTTGACTAAACAACCAATGCTGTTGTTTCTCTGCTGAGGACGGTCTTTGTTTTTATGTACAACTGAATAAAATCAGATCAAATTTTAGAAAAATGTGGATTTCAATTGTGAATAGATTTGTTAATAACTACACACCCAGGCACGTAGCTGAAACAGACTCTGTCAAACTCCACCTGACCTGCTGTGAGCTGCAAGTCCCGTGCATCCTCTGAATCCTGAACCTGTGAGGAAGAGGAGGAGGAGGAGGAGGAGGAAGAGGAGGAGGAGGAGGGGAAACCAGGGTAAGAGAGACAAGGAACACAGGAGGAGAAAAGGAACTGTTAAGATCAACTTTTACGTCACATTGGATGAAAGAATAATGTTATGTTCCAATATCAGTATCAGATAAGCCTCCGATACTGCCTAAAATGCTGGTATTGTTATCGGAAAGTACTGGAGTTCATGCATCGATCCGATACCACGTTATTTAGCCCAGAAGTAAATCGAATTTAAAGGTCACATAACATGCTTTTCTGTGTTTTCATATCTACAATGTTATAATGTTGGATTGTCATGTTAAACGTGGCCAAAACTTCCAATAATGAGGTATTTTAGACAAATTCCTGTGAGCTAAAACGTTCAGATTTCCAACTATTCTGAACACTCTGGTTTCAACAGTTTTTTCTACTCTCGGCTAAGTCTTACGCAACTCTAAGACGGCCTTCTTTGATTGGTCATCTGCTCCAAGTAGGCAGGACTGGAGGGTTTTTTTTAAAGACACTGCGGCGTAAACATTGACCCATAGTAACTACATGCAGTAAACAATGTCAACTTGGCTGCCAATGTTTTACATTTTTCTCCCCATTTCCGGGTCGCATTACTGCTGAAACATGTCCGATTGGGTAGTGTTTGGTTCAGAAGCCTTTATCTGCGTTTTTTGAGGGTAGAAAGCGCTGCTTTGTTTCACTACAATCTAACGTTCGCATACTGCTAACTATTAAGTAGCTACATGCTAACGCTAGTCACTTTACTGCTGGGGCGTGTCTGGTTGTGTAATATTTGGTTTAGAAGCCTTTATTGGTGATTGTTCACAGTACAAAGTCCTACAATATACTCTGTTGCTGTAGCTCCAGCTTCAACTAGCTAGCTAGTGAAACACGGCGCGGAGGCTCTGGAGTTTCCAGGAAGCACGCTGGCCAATCAGTACAGAGTGAGCTTTTTCGGGAGGAGGGATTAAAGAAAAAAAAAATGTTTTACATTAAAGCATGTAAACATGTTCTAGTACAAACACAAAATGCAAGTATAATCCTGAAAATGCTATAAAGTAGTTGCACTTTAAAGTAGTTTATGTTCTTTTTCCATTAACGGTGACTGTCAAACTGGAGAATAAAAGAAAGTTCTGTGGCGTTCATTGTTTTTGTTTGTTCATGTTTCACAAAGAGTTTAACCTGAGCCTGGCCATTCAACAATTATAGAAATCATATCACATCCATACAGGGATGGTAGTATACAGCTGACATGATGATATGGTCAAGAGCTCCAGAGCAAGCGAGTGGAAGGACCTTGAGTTGAGATTTCTTTCTTTTTTTATCAACTGCTGTTCCCACGTTGAAAAATAAAGTGTCAAACTTGTGTATACACTAAATAGTAAGGTTTATATGTTATTGTCGAGAGGACAATTCAAAAAGAAAAGGAGGAGGGAGGTGAAGAGAGGGAGGAGAGAGCTAGAGTGGGAGAAAAGAGGAGGAGAAGAAAAGGGGACAAGAAGGACAGATGAGAAATAAGAGGATGAGAAAGAAAAGTGAGTGTGCTTTACACAATAAAGATAATCCTTTATTTTCCCCTTTATCCCCTTCTTCTTTTCTTTCTTTTGCTTGTTTTTTTAACTTTAATGCTAGATAACTTATTCGTTTAAACTGTTAGCCACTGTCATCATCCTCTCTTATGGATAAAACACAAGACTTCAAGGCACCTAACCATAACCATAACCATAGCCTAATCCTAGTGCCTTCCAAGCATGCTGAAGGAGACGTTTGGGGCTTAAAACACCGATAAACTTCTTTCAGGTGCAGGACAGACATTGATAATTATAAACTTTTGTCCAGAATAAAAAAAAATTTGTAAAATATCTCATTGTTTTATACCAACTACATTGTGGTTTTTTAAAAAAAATAAAAAATTCTACACCATCAGCACAATCCGAACAGATAACAGATAGCAGACGCTCCTTTATGCCAGAGATGACGGACATCGGCCCCATCTGTGCTGCTTTTGAGACGGGGCTCTTGTACACACGGGAAGTCAGGATCAGGGTCATGGAGAAAATGACAAGACTGCAACCCTCTCACGTTCCAGGATGGGACTTTTAAAAAGGCACATAAAAAAAATCTGAAGATCACGAATTTATGTACTCCACATCCGGCGAAAGGGACTGAAAATCGCCCAAGACCCCACACACCGGGCTAACCCCTTACTGGTGACTCTGACTGAAATCTATTACATCAAAAAACATCCTGCTTTCTTAACAGCACTTATTGCAGAACCATTCAGCTACTCAATGGATCCTCAACACTACAACAGCACCTCACGGATACAATGCACTGACACTTCATAACTCTTCACTTTTAAGTAGGGTGCCCTTCAGCAGAGGCACTAAAATCTTTTTTATTATGGGTTAAATGGTATGCATTTGTGTGTGTGTTTCTATATGTGTCTTTATGTGTTTTCTTTAACGGGTATTGACTGTCTGCTATGAATGGTTTCTGTTGTTTTGGAATGAGCACACTGCACCAAATTCCTAGCAACTTAGTTGCATGGCAATAAAGTATTGAATCTTGAAAAGGGAAATCCTACCATCCCCCTTCTTTTTCCTTCCCATTATATTTAACTTTTTCCCTTTCTCACTTGCTGCGTCCTCTCTTCCTTCATACCATCCATCCTTCTCACATTATCCTCCTTACCATAAGTCTTCATATCTTCATATATGCACTAACTGATGTTGTGTTGTAATCGTAGGCGTAATTTACAGGGGGGGTGGTATAATCAAAATTGGCCAGTGCAACCCCCCCCCCCCAAAAAAAAACAAAACTTTTTATATACTTTTTATATTATAATTTCCTTGACATAAATAAGACATTTGCATCATAACAATACAGAAAAGGCACAAATTGTTTCACCAAAATGCAGGAAATTAAGTGTCTGACATTTTGTATTGACATTTGCAAAGTTTGCTTGTAATCGGAAGAATTATTACCATCAGATCACTCTCTCCTTTCCTCCTTTCCCATCCTCCTCCTCCTCCTCCTCCTCCTCCTCCTCCTCCTCCTCCCTGACTCCCCTCGCCTGCAGCTTCCCAAGCCAAAAGAAAAGGGCCGCTGTGATTTTAAGGTGCTCTAATGCTTTTGTCTACATTCATGTGGCTGTTTACCATATCAAGGGCCTGTGAATGTAGGAGCCTTTAGTCAGGCAGCCGGAGGACGCCTTTTCCCACCGAAACACACACACACACACACACACACACACACACACACACACACACACACACACACACACACACACAACACAAACACTTGTTGATCTCCTGATCCGCTGACTTCTGACTGTGTGAGCTTCTGTTGCCAAGCACGACTGAAGCAAAGCGATCAGAAATGAACACTTAATAAGATTTCAGTTTTTTATATCCACTTATTTGTAATTATTATATTTATTTCATATTTTAATATACACACACCTCTCTATATATTTTATTTCTAGTTTATGCTAATCTGCGATTATTCTTACTTCTTAACTTTTTAGTTTAGTATTTAGTTTCTTATCCTAGTATCATAGTAGTTTGTTCCTTGGGTGCTTAAAACAGCATTTTGAGCCTCTATATGTCCTGTACATATGGCAGAATTGACAATAAAGTTGACTTTGACTTGACTTTATTTTAGACTTAACAAGAAAATACATTGTGTTATTTCATATCTAAGCTGATTTGCACTAACTTGAACCACTTTTACAGCATTTGCAATAGCAGTGTATTATTATTAATGTTGATTTTAAAATATATGAGCCAAACAATAATGTTATATTTGTTCTGTAATATGACTAATTGGATGACTTGATAAGTTTCCTCTACAGGGAGAAAGTATTCGTTTATAAGGCGGAGAAAATATTTTGTTGCTAGGAACATTATTCATAATAATAATAATAACATTATTCATAATAATAATTTACACTTTAATTATCTCGCAAAGGAAATTACAATGTTTTCACTCTGTTGTTATTATTATACATTACATACAGGCCTGAAACACACACACATGCTCAGTACCTATACACACACTAATGGAGAGATGTCAGAGGGAGGGGGCTGCAGCGGTCGGTTGGACAGGCGCCCTGAGCAGTTTGGGGTTCGGTGCCTTGCTCAAGAGCACCTTGGCAGTGACCAGGAGTTGAACTGGTATCTCTACAGCTACCAGTTAACCAGTTTCCCAACCCAGCTCCCTGGCTACTGCCATCCCAGACTTGGTTCAAAATGAATTTAAAAATCTAAATGCATTATTATTATAATTATTTGTTTTTTTCCACTATTTTATTTATTGTGTCTACTTATATAACCAACTTCTTCTTTTAGAATTTTGCTTTTCCTTTCACTCATTTATTTTCTCGGGATTTTCAATTATGTTTAAGTATTTCATTCCATTCTTCTTCTTTTTTTTTGGGGGCTTTTCTGTCTTTAATTATGACAGGACAGCTATGTGAGAAAGGGGAGAGAGAGGGGGGAAGACACGCAGGAAATTGTCACAGGTCAGATTCGAACCCTGGACCTCTGCGTCGCCTGCTCTACCACTGAGCCAACCGGGCCACCATTCCATTCTTTTCTACGTATATATAATATTTATTTTATTTTCTTAAAATCTGAAAAAGATTCATATATGCCTTATTATGTACACCAATGTGTTTCCCAATAACAATTTTAAGAAAAAAAAAAGAATAAAAAAATCTATATATACCGTTGATACCTTTTCCAGACGATTATTGTGTTTTGTGACTCTCACCTCTTTCTGCTCCGTCAACAGTGCCAGCATGTTCTCCATGTCAACAAATGCACTCTGAATCAGCCTGTAGAGACACACGATGCAGATTTATGTACTGTATATCACAGATGCTGATCATGGGTCATAGATCTTCAGGGCTCAGTGGCCTCCTGTACATTAACCTCACCTGTAGTAGGTGCCAAACCAGTTCAGAGGAGTGTACAGCTGGATGATGTAGGTACCAAATAAAACATAGTCTCCAACCTGAGTGGAAAGTTAACACATAAAGCTAGTGAACATTCCGGCTCCTATACTAATCAAAGGTTACTGTAAGTCAGCCGTACACTGTAAGGAAAAGTAGAAAAACAGATAATGTCCTGACAGAAAATTACCTGTAGCCTTTCCGTTAAACGGACACATCTGTTAATCCAAAAACAGAAAAATTCCTCTAAATTTAAAGTATATCCTCTGTTACGGTGATTTCTGGTAATCCAAAAATCATAATTTGGAAAAATACCTGTGAAAAATCATTACAGAAAATTCCTTTATATTAACAAAGACAGTATATTAGCCCGTATTTCTACGGACTTTTGTAACAGTGTATCAATTAGCTTCCCACTAGTAAGAGTTTACCACAGTGTTTTTTTTGCAACTTTGGGGCAGCCGAACAAGAACACAAATTTGACATATCAACAGCTTATAGAGTTGTTAGGAGAACGTCTCAGTGCACTGTTTAAGTCAGAGAGCTTCAACATTTCTTTTCTTTCTTCCATTCTGCCCAGTTTATGCAACTCAATTGTATACAATGCGTTAGGGGGTCCCTACTCGCTCTCTCTTTCAGCTTAGGGGTCCCTGGCCTAAAACACATTGAAGACCCCTGGTTTAAGTCACTGTGGACATATGTCAGAGTCACCAAGGTCATGTTGAAGTGGCCAAGGTGATGCATAGGCTATTCAGGTTATGTCCAAGTCATCACAGTTGAGTTCACTAGTAAATTCACTATACAGATTTTAGTTATAGTAGTTTCTGTCACCCCCATGAGGAATTCCAAGTAATGACAACAAAACTGTCGGCGTGTCCACGTGATACAAGCCTTCCGTGATCGCGCTCAGCCCCCCACCCTTCCTCCACCCACCCCCTTCTTCCACCCAGTCGCTAGTAGCAAAGGAGCACACGGAGGATTAAAAAAACATGATGGAGAAGTGGTAATTATCTTCACTCGAGTTTCAATCTTCTGAACACAGCCATACTGAGAAATACAGAGAGAGTTGTGTGGAGCTGATAGTCTTAATTAACTTTGTAGCAACTCATTTGGAAATGGCTTGAATGTAATGGACGTTCATTAATATCAAATCTAAAGCTTTAACATCTTCCTCCGTTTGTTCACTGATCTATTACATCATCCTGGTTGACAGGCAGCCCTTTCCGACGGGGAACTGTAACCGTAATATCCATAAAATTGTAAAACACTCTTTTACAAGACTTACATTATAGATTTCATTTGGACAAAAGTACAAAGGTACTTTTAACCACTGGAGGCGACTGAAGGTAACTTGTATGTTAGTCTTGCATTGCCAGACCTTCCTTCACAGCGCTGTGGAGGAAGGTCTGGCGAGTCCACACAGCATTCCAGGATGGGAGAAAACTCTGGTTTATTGGCATTTATTTAAACCAATCACAATTGTCATGGCCGGCGCAAAGCACCGTACGGAGCCACAGCGCCTCTGCAAAATAGCTTTGGGAAGTAACTTGTTTTGGTGGAAAATAGACTTTTGATTTAGTTATTCAATTCTACTGGGTTTTTTTACTCTTCACTGATACCTGGAATTGTCCCTCGTGGACCAGGTAGGCACAGAGCAGAGATCCAGCCAGCAGTCCTGATCCTATGATGATGTTCTGGGATTGATTCAGCAGAGCCAGGGAGGCGGAGCTCTTCCACTCACAGTGCTACACAAACACAACCGGCACTTTAATTAAAAATAAGAAATATAGACAAAAAATTTTTTTTTGACAATTGATTAGTTTTGCCAGGTTTAGCAGAGCACTTTACATCTACTTGTGACAAGCAGGTATGAGTTGTCTATTTGCTGTTGGCTGGCCTTTGGTACCAGGCTTACTTGATATTTCCGAATGGCTTCCTCAAAGCAGTGGACTTCATAATCCTCAGCGCAATAATATTTTACCTGTGGAAATAAATCCAGAGAGAGAAGACTGAAACATTCTGAACTTTCCTGCAACTTAAAGGAACACGCCGACTTATTGGGAATTTAGCTTATTCACCATAACCCCCAGAGTTAGCCAAGTCGATACATACCCTTCTCATCTCCGTGCGTGCTGTAAGGCTGTCTGACGGCTCCATCGGCATCAGGCCAGCACAGAACATCAGGTGAATGGTTCCAGCAATCCTACTGCTCCGAATAAGTGACAAAATAACGCCAACATGTTCCTATTTACATGTTGTGATTTGTAGTCACAGCGTGTACAAAAAACAACGTAACATGAGACACAGCCGTCTTCTTACTGTAAACAAACCGGAAACTATATTCTCAGGTGGAAGAATATGGTACTTGGGCGGATTGATATGCTCGCAGCAAGACTGTCTGAGAATATAGTTCCCGGTTTGTTTAGAAGATGGCTGTGTCTCATGTAACGTTGTTTTTTGTACACGCTGTGACTATACAAATCACAACATGTAAATCGGAACATGTTGGCGTTATTTTGTCACTTTTGTCAGAATTCGGAGCAGTAGGCTAGTTGGAACCAGTTACCTGCAGGATCTGTGCTAGGCTAAGCTAATGCTTGAACCGTCAGGCAGCGTTACAGCACGCACGGAGATGAGAAGGGTATGTATCAACTTGTCTTACTCTGGGGGTTACGGTGAATGAGCTAAATTCCCAATAAGTCGCCGTGTTCCTTTAAAATATCTACAAACATTTCTATTAACTATTTCAGAACTCTCTAAAAAATATCAGGAAAACACTTGAACATTACAACACTGGGTGGTCTCACAAGTACAACACCTGGACACACCTGGATGTGACGTTGTGTCCGGTCAGAAGTCACAATCAAGCGTGTTTGTAGAACGCACCGGGAGAGCAGCAGCTACACAGGGTTTGAAGATGACGTAACACTAAGCGCGACTACGGTAGCGAGAAGTATGAAAGCCCGAAAATCCGCATAGGGAGGTTGGTTGGGGTGGTGGATGGGTCAAACAACACAACACGTTCTTCTTTTACTAAACCCAACCGTCCGTTCTTCTTTTCCTGAACCCAACCGTCTCGTTCTTCTTTTCCTGAACCCAACCGTCTCGTTCTTCCCGCATCTCATGGAAACGTAAGCTCACCCATGACCTTTTCCTTAACTTAACTGCGTCAAAAGTGACGCCAATAGTCCCGACCAAGCGAATTTAGATAAAACACGTTTAGATATGACACTAAAGGAGACTTTTAGAGCCAATAACAACGCCAAAGGCACCTGACCAAGCATCAGTATTTTACGCGATGGGAGTTAGAATCTGTTGGCTACATAGAGGAAATGAATGTGTGGTGTTATGTATTTACCGTTTCAAAGTTGAGCAGCGAGTCTACGGCTCTGGACTTGGCATTGTTGTCTTGGTTGTTCATCTCTCTCCTGTATTTCGTCCTCCACTCTGTGATCAGTATGGTACAGGCTGCACACAGAGTTAGTCTGGTTAATATCGGTTCAGAGTTGAATTTGACAAGATGGTTATGTAAGCAACATATACAATCTAAATATATGGAACATATAGAAAGGGAGTTAGGAAAAAAAAAACATTCTGGGTTGTTTTTATTTCTTAAAACCAATCGCAATAGTTAAATTGAATAATTTTTCATCTGATGAATTTCAATGACCTGTAACCGCAAACGAGACTAACAGTGAAAAGAACGCTATTTGTAAGTAGTTTTTATTAATGCCTTTGACTGGGTCCAATTTCCCCGCAAAGTCACGGAATGAATTACGGCAGGTAGAAGGCGCTACAGTAACACATTCTGATGGGTTACAGATTTCAGCGTAACACCGCAAAAAAGCCTGTTAGTGAGTATGCAGGTAAAAGGTAGCAGGCAATTTCTTTATATAGGCCTAATTGTATTTTAATTGTATTTTGGCTAAGGCTGATACTGGGACAGGACCATCACAGGAAAGAAGGAAATTAAACGTAGAACAACTAAAAGGTAAAGTGAAAGAGAACGGGCAAAACCCGAGTCAATCTCGGTCGGGCTTTCAACAGATTCAACTATTAGAGATTGTAAATGATTCAAAACCCACCCCCAATTGGCCCCCAGTTATGTAATATGTCTATTTCATTCATAAAATAACTTTAGATTGCGCAATGTGGTTGTACGTCAGTAGCCAACATTAAAATATGTCCCCTTTTCATTTAGCACGGACGTTTTATTCCCTTTAGTCCATGTTTGTGTTGGCTTACTATTTTCTTTCCCTTTGTCCCCATGTAGTTGTGTAAAGCGTCCGTGGGTTTCATGAAATGAAATGCTTTGGCTCGTAACACAGTGACAGTGATAACGTTACCCGGTTTAGCTCATGAGACATCCAAAGTAGACTAAGTTACCGTATGCAACACTTAAAATGCAACAATGCATCTGTAACGTATTCTCTTATTGTAAATGAATGATTTTCTGTCAGAGCAAAACATTCATCACAACTACATGACCTCTCCGTAACGCTAACTCAGTAATAGAGTGGGCAATACTGCACCGTAAAGAAAAGACCTTTATGACAGCGGCCCCTGAAATCAACACCAACCGAAAGTTATATAGAGCCACTTTAAGCCCCAGACGCAGCGACGGTGTCCTTGCAAAATAGAAAGTGGAGACAGCAGAAGTGGACGCGCCGGATGTCAGACTTTATCCCAGCAATCTACATCCGGTAAGTCAGACTATGGTGAGGGCTTTCAAAGTATGACACAGTGTATCCAAAGGTTAAAGCTTTGGTATTGTTTGATGATACCAGAAAGAAATAGTTGTCCTAATGGCAAAGACTGCTTTCATTTCCTCTGTCATTTTTTGCCTACAACTTTGTGACCATATAAAAAAATAAATACTTTGACAGACAATAAAGTATAACCGTACACCTTAATTTCCTCCTGGATAAATAAAGTATCTCTATGGCTACCCATCTAAGAGGATTAGGGCCACACATGAAAAATGGCCCTGATCCTCTTCGGTTTATACACTTAAAGTTAACACAAGTTAATGAGATATCAAAGTTCAGATTACCAGAAAGGGATGGTTAATAACTAAAACGGCACACACACACGCACGCACGCACGCACGCACGCACGCACGCACGCACGCACGCACGCACGCACGCACGCACACACACACACACACACACACACACACACACACACACACACACACACACACACACACACACACACACACACACACACACACACACACACACACACACACACACACACCAGAAAATACTAGTCACAGTTTAGACACAGGATAAAAAATAGGAACTCAATAAGTAATTCATAAAATGTGTAGAAAACTTATAGTTTAGGGAAAAAGAACTTTCAGTCACACACACACACACACACACACACACACACACACACACACACACACACTCTCTCTCTCTGACTCACTGAGGTAGAGGACCATGCAGGTGAAAACGATGAGTCCAAACCAGACATTAAAGTAGGAGACGAAGTAGATGATGGCGATGATGATGTCACAGATGGTGGGGAGGATACTGAACAGGATGTAGCTAAAGACAGAAAACAACCATAAGATGAATTAATGAGTGTTTTTATGGGTACCGTGGCTCCATGGCCCTCATTGTGTCCCAAGAAGAAGAAGAACTAAACGTCTCCACCTATCTGTCCTACCTCAGCAGGTTGTTGATGGAGGACGTGCCTCTGTCGACGCTCCTCAGCACGTCTCCGGTGCGTCGCTCCAGGTGCCAGCGCAGAGACAAGCCGTGCAGGTGGGAAAACAAACACACCTGGAGCGTGGAGTGAGGGGGACAGAAAGAGACTTCCAGTAATGTGACTAAACACACGCCGCCTACAGCCATTACTTACTAAGATCACGTCCAGTGTAAACGCTGAATTTGAAATGAAATTTACAGCTTTAACCCTCGTATTGTCTTCCCGTCGAACATTGCCCTTGTTGTCAAGCCCACCGATGCTATGAAATTGAAGAAAACACTCAAAGGAGTGATCATTCATTTGACTTGCAAAGAGCGTTGCGTAGAACCATCCATGTTATTTTGGGGCAATTTTGGTTTAAGGAAACCCATATTCTGAAATTTTTGAAAACGGGTCAAATTTGACTCGAGGACAACAGGAAGGGTTTGGGGTTCTGGATGAAAATTATCCCCAGATAATAAATATAATTATTCTGTTTGGTATTAAAGCTCAATCCCAAACTAATGTGAATCTAAGTTTCCTTAAAAACCAAAATCATTGCAATTATAAAGTAGCACAATATATTTGCTCTAGTAAAGAGTGGGACTATATATAAAACTCAAAAATAAGCTCTAGCTGTCATGTGTTTATTTCAGTTTCTGGTTGATATACCGGTACTATTCACCTAAATATTTGAATTACTGAGGGGATCCTATCAATTTTATTTTGTCTCTTTTTTTTTCTTTCATCTATTTCTTTTTTCTTTTTGTTCAATTGTTTATTTTCATTTCTTTATTTTTTGTGAGGTTATGTTTTTGTTATAGTGATTTTTTCATCTCACATTTGTGAGTACAACATTATCATATTATTATGAGCAAAACTCCAAAAACATGACCCAAGTGGTAATAAACCAGAATTAAGAATTTAAGACTTAAGCTTGAATTATACTGTAAAGCAGGTCCTCAGAGTTGATGCAGGGGGGCCTCCAAATTATTGTTAATTGATAAAATGAATCCAAAATATTATTAGCAAATATAAATCCCCACTGTTTACTGGCCTATAGGTAAGTTTAGGTAGTCACTAATGCCATCCACAGATACACTCTAAGGATTCATTGCCCCACATGTATGTTTTAATGTTAAAAGATGATTTATAAAATTAAAAAATGATTAGGCTATTTTTTATAGCTTTGTATTATATGCAAAAAAAGGTTGTGTATAAAGGTTTTTAGGCCAACCTACACTTTATTGTAGGCCCAGTTTAATATGCAACTTAATTTTATACAATATATGTAGTAGGGGGTCACTGATCCATCTCTCTTTCAGTTAAGGGGTCCTTGGCTTAAAAAATGTTGAAGACCTCCGCTGTAAAGTGTAAAAGAAAAACAGTAGGAAGTGAAACTCACAAAGTCAGACTTTAAAGGTAAAAACATCCGGAAACAAAAGAAGAAGTTGGAGTGTACCTGAACGCCTCGGCTGGTAAACTGCTGAACTTTGATCCACATGAACTGGCGAAGGTTGCTGATGAAACCAGAGGTCCCTGCAAGGAACAACCGAGAGAGGACGATAAGAGAGATGCCAAAGCATTTCATGCACACATCCACTCTCAACCACACAGGAAGTAGCTTATATTCGGTGACAAAAACACGTTTTATTTTGTACATACACATTCCTCTATAAATGAACACACACCTGCCCCTCCGCCCTGTAGGAACTTGAGCAGTGTGTAGATGCAGACAGTGGCAATCATCGAAGTCCAGCCGCCTCCTGCAGAAAGCTCATTCACTGCGCACGCACACACACACACACACACACACACACACACACACACACACACACACACACACACACACACACACACACAAACATTTTCCTTTTCCAACTTGACCATCATAAACTTTGGTTTTCAAATGACAGCAATTATATTCAGTGAGGCAGCAGGAGAATGCCTTTTCCCACCAAAACACACACACACACACACACACACACAGAGAGACACAGAGAGAGAGAGTCATGAACACACACATACACAGAGAGAGAGAGAGAGAGTCATGAACACACACACACAGAGAGAGAGAGAGAGTCATGAACACACACACACACACACACACACACACACACACAGAGAGAGAGTCATGAACACATTCACATACTCCCCTTTCTGCCCCACCGACACATTCTCATTCATTACCATTTTGTACAAGTGCTGGGAATCAGGATGCACTGAAAAAACAGACAGAGATGAGGGGAGGAGGAGGAGGAGAAGAAGAAAAACTGAAGATCCAGACAGAGAGATAGACATGGTGAGAAAAGAAGGGAGAACACAACATAAAAAGATGGAGAGAAATTAATAAAGAAATGTGTTCTTTAACTTTCTAGTGTGTGTTTTCAGTGGGGGGAAAGGGGGGTATTTTCAACTCTTTGGCATCGGGTCCTGGAGTCGGAGGGTGGGAGGCGGGGTCGGACCCAGAGACAAAACGTCTGTTGTACCGGTGTGTTAACTCCACCAAAAGGGCCGCTAATGCCGGCTAAGCATGACTGGCAGGAGGGGTGACCTCCCAGAAAACCCTCCAAACACACGCGCACGCACACATATACACACACACACACACACACACTAACAACCCCCACACTCTGAAACCTCCTCCACGCCCTCCTCATCACACAAAGCAGCGCTCGGCCTCATTCTCACAGCACTGACTTCTACTTTCATGTAGCTCCAGGAGCCAAATGGCCAATTTCCTAAAGAGGAAAGTAGCTGACGACAAACTGAACGCTGACTTCCTCTGAAGTGGAGACTTCTGGGTTGTTGCCTTGTGGTGGATGCAGTCTTGTGTACAAAATAGGGCACAAAAGCCTTTGGCAAATGATGACACTCCCTTGAAAACTAACGGTTCACTTCCTCCTTCAAAGCAATAAGATCTCATTCCACAGGAGCTGAACTGTTTTATAACACATGACTACACCAGCACAAACTATTTTAAGGTTTCTTTTATGATTTAGATCATGGTGTAATATCAGACTCTATCACTAACTGTATGAAGTCACTGGTTGGCATTTGTTACTGTGTTTTAGGGATGTGATCAGTTGGTTTTGAACATTTCTTTGGCATTAAGTGAATGATTAATGGTCAGTATTTGTGCAACTGTTGCTGTGTCAGGTTTGATGTATTATGCTTTATCTCTGACTTCATTTTCAAATATACATTTCTATTTAAATCAACCTAAAAGGGTCATACGCATGGTTCACATTCAAGATTTATCCTGTTAATCCTGTATGATTTTTCTCCTTGAGTAATACAAAAATTAATGATGCTTTTTGACTTAAAAAATGAGATTTCCATGTCTTTTTTTTATTATAAGGCAGGTCGATTCACAGAGAAAAACACAGCGCACATATTCAGAAACTGTGCCTTTAAACAGACAAACTTTCTTGAAGCTCTGGTCCAAGTTCTGCTGTTTAACAATGTGACAACCTGACAACCCAGAGGGTAGGAACACACTCCAACACTTCACACATAAGAGGAAATCAAGGACATAATCAATCAAGGACATAAGGAAACAAGGGAGCCTCAAAAAACTTGAGCACACTGCCATCTACAGTTTGGACAGTAAAATGACAACCGTTTCAGTTCGAGTTGTGCTCCTGAGATGTGTTTGTATTCAAGTTTTTCAGATTTTATATCACTACATACCACACGTTTTTAAACTACACATTTAGTGAACTAAGAAAGACCAGGATCTCCAATTAGCTTCTCTGTTTGAAAGTGCTTACCAATGTTCTTGGAGTAAACGGGCACCAGCACATTAACCAGTCGCTCTGCTGCCAGCAGGCCCACACACAGGAGCACGAGTCCCTGCAGCGCTGCGTTGCCTTTGGGCCAGACGTATGGCAGTAACAGTTTCACCTTCCTCCCAAAGCCTTGCCACACGGACGGCAAGGAGGAAGAGGAGGAGGGAGAGGAGGAGTGTTGGATCTGGATGGAGAGAGAGGAGAGTCAGAATATGGCTTTTTAGTATGTGTATTATCACTTCTATTGTTTTAAGTTCTTTTTTTTTTATATATAAATGCCTTGTTTCTATTGTCTGTTAGTGTTCAGGCTGAACTAGACGTTCATTTTCTCCTCGCTTTATTTGCACCGATTCCACTGCTGGGAAGAAAATCTGGACCGCGCAACAAGGCAGGCCTGCTTGGTTCGTTCATGGAATGATCGTAAAGATATACAAAGAATATGTTAATGGCATTTACCCTCTAACCGGGACGTTTTGGGACCGATTGACGGGAATTTGCTATGGACAAAATATACACGGCAATACACTGGTAAGAGCAAATTACGGTTAGTATACAGCTAATTTAAACAGCTCATGTTACTGTATTGTGTGAACAGTTCACTTCATTTAATATTTTATGTGGTGTTTCTTTTGCGGGATGCAAATGTTCCACCAAAACAAGTTCCTTCCTGAGACCATTTTGCAGAGCCACCGTCACTGCATCTGGAGTTTAGCGCTGCCCAAGACGGTTGTGATTGGTTTAAAAAAAATGCAAACAACCCCTGACGACACATAGAAGCGCTTTCTGATCTGACGCTCCTATCGACAGGACAACATCATTTGCCTGTGACTTCCAATATAAAACAATACAAATCTCAAATGAGTAATCCGCCAATTTAGCATTGTACACCTATAGTTTTTTGTTTTTTCTAAGTATAAAAATCAATGCAGCAGAAGAGATATCACATCATATTTCACTCAAACCTGGCACCTACATTACCCACAATGCAACTCAACTGTCAACAGTAGCCACTAGCAAGGGGGTAAGCGAGCATCTGGAATGCGTAGCTCCTATGGCGCCATTTTGATGCTAACAAGCGATCACCCGCCGTTAGCATTCCATTGACTGCCATCCCATTGACTGCCATTCATTTTGACGTCAATTTGACAGCGAATAACTTTACATCTGAAGCGTTTAAAGACTCTATTTGTCCATTGTTTATTTCTAAAAAGAAACACGACAATGTATAAAAGGCTCCATTACCTTGTACCTCACGTTATGGTTCCGTAGCAGACGTTTTTGTAAAAATAGGCTAACGATTGGGTCATAACCACAAGACTTACTGTCGCATAGTAGATGAATTACCGTATAGTACGGGAGAAGCTCGCAGGCAGTTCCGACTTACATTAGCTGTTTAGGTTTAATTACTAATGTTAACTATCATTTTAGTTAGCAATAATTAGCCTGTGCCCATGTTATCTCCTTACATATACCTACACTCTCCGTCTCTGCAAGATTGGGAATGATTGAGATTTCTCTTGGCACAGCTACCAGAAGACTTACAACTTTCAGACAGGTTGCTCACGTCACATTTACGTCGTCTCTCTCAGTTGGAGGCTGCGCAGTAACGCTCAGCACTCACCGGAAAAGTGCTTCTAATAGCCTTCACTGGTCTCCGTCCAGAGCAACGGGGTCTGTTGGTCCATTTTATATATGTCAATGGCCACTAGCCTCAAGTAGAGATGAGGAGCAGGCCGCAGAGGTCTGGTAAACTCACTTCTTTCTAACTCCACAAACACAGATTCTTTTTTTCTCTTACACAGTAGTGCTCCCCAATACCTGTAAACAGACTTAAATCAAACCGATGTAGTTCCCCTTTGAAGGTCCAGTGTGTAACGGGTTTAGTTGATCATTATCCAAATCAGTGTTGCCCGTTCACAAACTTGTCCTTTTTCATGAATATTTACCACCACCATCAATTCCAAGTATTCCTATTGGCTTGAAATTTTACATTTGCATTCACATGAACTGGGGTAGACTCTCCATCTTGAAATACGTTAGCCTGTAAGGGACATACAGGACATACTGCTCCACCTTTCACGTTTTCGCGGTCACATGATAAACTCCCAGGTGCTGCTAATGCTGCTAATGGGTATCGTAGCTTCCCGGCCCCTGGCAAGTTTGAAGAAGGAAACATGGAGGACCACACGCATTCAACATCCAAATTTCAGGAACAGGAGTCTTCTTCTTCGCCCAGAAAAAAGAAAAAGGAGATTGAAAAGAGCAAGAGACCGGCGTCATCAGAAAAAAGCGTGAAGGCTACTGTAGCTGTAATACGTACTTTGAACGGCGTGGTGCGAGAGAGTTGATTGCGATATATGATCTCAACGTTAGATGGGAGAAATTCCCACACACTGGACCTTTAACGCTTACAAACTTGGATGAAAGTTGACCTTTGGACAATTGAACCCAACCAAACACGTTTTCTTTCCGTCATCTCACAAACAGGCTTTAGTGTCACAGAGAAGTTCTTTTGGATTTTTTTGTGTGTCTGTTGTAAAAAATGAACTTACAGAAGAATTTTGTAAGAAATCCCATGAAGGAACTCACCTCAACATTTACTCCTCTTTTTCCTTCTCTTCCACTCTTCACAGGGACGTCTGCCATCTGATTCACCTGCAGTTTACTCTGGTGTAAAAATGCCTTCCTTCAGCAGCAGAACAACTACAAGCCATACACACACATCCTTGTTACAGGATTACCGGCAAATATTTCATTAACTGGAGCTGTATGAGCGCCTGAAAGTTAAAACCTGCTGTGAGGGTTTTTAAAACCAGTGAGAGTGACTGCACACACACACTTCTGTTGTGTTTTGAGCTTTCAGTTCAAAGTAGTCAGCATTTTGCTTTGAGCTGTGAGCAGGTCAGCGTGCGTGCGCGTGTGTGTGTGTGTGTGTGTGTGTGTGTGTGTGTGTGTGTGTGTGTGTGTGTGTGTGTGTGTGTGTGTGTGTGTGTGTGTGTGTGAGAGAGAGAGAGAGAGAGAGAGAGAGAGAGAATGTTTGTGTGTGACAGTGTCATTACAACAAGCTTGAATATAAAATGAATACATCAAATACTGTATTTCTATATTTTAGGTTAGCAATGTATTCCAAATGTATGGAAAAACTGCCTTGGTATAGCTTATTATATGATTTCAATACACTGAATGACCTGTATTTGACAATTTATTTTAAAGTTAAAAGTGAAAGAAAGAAAAAAAATTTGAGGAACATTTTCTGTGTAGTGGAACCTTGCACACAAATCCAAAGGCAGACGACTCATTATTTAAAGCAAAGCCATTACACATTATGAATGACATAACAGTTGACATTTATGATTAAGCCTGGCAATGAGTTCAGTTCATTTTACTGCATTGTTACAAAATCAGCTCCCTAAATCAGACTTTTTAAGCCAATTTTAACATTTCATATTAAGTTCCTGCAGCTATAGACTTAAAGGGGTGACAGAATGATTATATAGTGTATTTCACACTGTTCCTTAAAGATGCAGTAGGTCAGTCTTATAAAACTAACTTTCTGTGACATTTACTGAAACTGACCCTATGTTCCAGTAGAACTACATGAATTATATAATATAAAAAAAATCCAGCTCCTCTGGCACCACCTACAGCCTGTAGTGCGATTGGCAAAATTCCACTGCTCCCGATTGATTTTCTCCAATCAGGGCCACAGGGGGTGTCTATCTGCCTGTCAATCAATGCTCAGGCATGCACACCTCCCCCCCCCCCTCCCCGTGCACGAGCTGCAGAAAGGTTTCCCAAAACTCCGCTGAATATTGGAGTTGCTTTTCAGAGGTGGCGTGAGCTCCGGGATTGTAAAGATCTGAAGAACGATGCAGACGTAGCCACATTTCTTCTCGACAGGTAACATAATTACCATGAATGATTTATCTTTCACTTGGTTATTAGTAGTCAAAAGTCCACAAAGCTACGTTGGTGAGGATAATAGGAACGTTTGCACAGTGGTCGGGCAGATATGATGCTGAAATGGCTAACGCTAGCCTGCTAGTTAGCAAACGATAGCCTGCTAGTTAGCATCGTTTTACTGTTGGTGAGTAAAGTTAACATTGTGTTAGTGTTTAGTTATTGAAAATGTTGTCTGACATGCCAGCAGTTCTGTCAAACTCCCTTGTGTGGGAGGGGCTTAGGAAAAGGGGGAGGGACTGAGAAGTTGTCGATGTTCAAATTTGTTGGCAAAGTCCTGGCTTTTCACAAGCTTACCTACAGCAGCTTTAAGGTCTCCTAATAGGGTATGTTGGGCTGAAAATTGCCCAAATGCTATTTTATGGGCCTTGTAAATATGGCCTTGTAAATATGGCCCTATTTGTAACAAGAGCCTTTCTTCCAAATATGGTATGCTCATGAATATTTATAATAATGAATATTTCATATAAAAATGCTTTTGTTTGGGGTTTGATGTAATCTACTAAACTGTTCACTCAACATCTTAAAACAAATTTAAACTAGAAGCTTAAAATGTCCAGGACATGTGAATGTATTCAGCTTCTCTATAATCTTAATAAACTCAGCCAGTCAATCGGCTTAAAGTTCCATAAAGATTAACCTCTGTGGTATGATTCACATGCTGCGTTTGAAATATTTTGAATGTATCTATCTAAATGTTGGGGCACCACCCAGTGGTCACACACACACACACACACACACACACACACACACACACACACACACACACACACACACACACACACACACACACACACACACACACACACACACACACACACACACACACAGACAGACAGACAGACAGACAGACAGACAGACAGACAGACAGACACACACACACACACAGACAGACAGACAGACAGACAGACACACAAATACAAACAGACACACAGACACACACACACACACACACACACACAAAATACAAACAGACACACAGACACACACACACACAGAGAGAGACAGACAGACAGACAGACAGACAGACAAACAGACAGACACACACAGACATATACACACACAGACAGACAGACAGACAGTCAGACACACACACAGAGCGAAAAGGGGATTCAGAGATAAGACAGGAAGAGGCAAGAATACAAACAAGCAGGTTGTTTATTAGTAAAGAGTACCAAACCAGCAGGTCGTAGGAAGAGGCAGCCTACACACACACACACACACACACACACACACACGTGTGCTGCTTCACACAGCGACATGAAGCCATCAGCATAACGTTTCTCTACAGACAAAGCTCAGCATGAACACTATCAGGATACCGCACGGGCTAGCCATCACAGATGCATTGTGGGATTGGGACAGCCGGCCTGAAGTTTGACTCTGTGGAGAAGAAGATCTGAGTGTCTACAACAGAAAACGTGACACCTGTAATTAAAATGAGCTCCACCTGCATCAGCTGTGGCATAAAAGTGATGTGCACATTGATGCATCATTTATTATTATAATCCAATACAGCATGGCCCATTTCAGAATATGGGCCATTCTGCATGATAAGTACTTTTACTCTTGGTACTCTAAAGTATATTTTGATGCTAATACTTTCGTACTTTTACTTGAGTAACATTTTGAATGCAGGAGTTTTACTTACTTAAACTTCTTCCACCACTGGTATTTACAATTGAAGATTAGCTGTGTAGAAAACATCTCAACCTGCTAAACTGTTGGTGGTAATCAGATTTAGTTTTCTGACGCAGTGATGCATTTTGAAAAGATGTGGGTTTCAATATAACCCACCTGCTCAAAGCACATGACAAACTGGTGTGAATTAGGCTGAATATCATCCTTAAAATAGATCTAGAAGCTGACCGAAAGACCTTCGGATTATTTCTCCATGTTTTAACTTTTAAATATTGCCTATAAGCTGAAAGACAAAATGTGAATAAAAGGGCCACGTCTTCATCAACACCACTAAGTTGTCTTTGTTTACTTTCTTTCTCTTGTCTTTTTGTTGGCTTGTTGATTGTAGGAATTTCCCAAAAAAACAGACTCAACACAAAAGGTCTGATTCTATTTCCTCCTTACTTTCTGACAGAACTGGCTGATGGGAGAATCCTTTGTCAGATTTTACGTAGTTCAGACAACCAACAGATCAGCTCTGTTCTTCGCAGAGTTAAATCCAAGCCTCTGCTGCGCTCAAACATCAGGTTAAAAACCTGACGGGGAAGCTGTACCTGCTTTAGACAGAACCAGTACTTTACATACTGTACACCACTAGGAGCCTGCAAAATCAAACTTCTTTTATATTTCCATTGCCAGTTTAAATCCAGATGGGCAGACCAGAAATTTAAAGAACCATCTCACTCCAGAGGTTGCTTCAATTGATCGTCTTTACAGGAAACTATTAGCAATTTAACAAGACAGAAATAGAGACCTCAGTAAAGCTTAAATATTGTGGTGAGTTGCTGGAATATTAGGAGTTTTGAAGGCTGGGTTATACTTTACGCCTCATTAAGACCATGAGTGCTAAGCTAAAATGTCACGATGCAGAGCACGTATTTTACTTTTTCAGTTGAAAATGTAAACAGAGTAAATGAACGGCTCAGGCTCTTTAAAAGATCATGGAAACCAGCAGAGACGGACCTGTGGCATGTTTTGTTCTGATTTTCATCTTCATTATTATCATTATTGACATACATTTGCTTACTTAAGGGATTTTAGGATCACCTTCAATTGTTAGCAACAGTAACGATTTATTTATCGTCCAGTGAAAATCATGAACTGAAGGCAGTGAGAGTCCTGTGGCAGCCATGTTAACTGGTGACTGGCTGTATTCCATTCAAGAGACACAACTCGGAAGTTAATAGCTATTAGGTGGCCGAGGCTGCAAAGTATGGAGGCCCAAACTGTTCAATATTAAATTGATAAATCATAAAATATGTATTGTATTGTGAAATAAATCTGCATTTGTCAGAATAACTTTAATTTAATACCAACAGTTTGTTTTCTTCTAGTCTGTTTTTAATCTCACAGCATTTTCCCCCATGAAAAAAAGTTTTATTTCATAATGCCATTTTTTTATCATCTTTATTTTAGGTTTAAGACCAACTGTCAATCAAGTCACAGCTATAGGATTAGATTATTTCACAATTTTATGGTTAAATAATAATATTATTTGTTTAACATATTTATCTAATATTGAACACTGAGTCTCCACAGCTGACCAAGATGACAGATTTTTATGAGTGGACTTTGGATTTATGATTACTGGTTTCGGTACTGTTGTCAACAGATTGAAAGATTTGCTGTCAGTTGTTTTATAATTTTGGTGTTTTTGCGTTTGTATGTACTGTATGTGTGGTTGTACTGCTGCCTGTCTTGGCCAGGACACTCTTGAAAAAGAGATTTTTAATCTCAAGGAGTCTCTTCCTGGTTAAATAAATAAAAAAAATATAAATAAAAAAAAATATATATAAAACAGCGTGTTGCCTTTAGTGTGTTAGTTGATCTAGTTAGCAGTAAACTGTAAGTAATATTCACATTTATTTGAAACCATTTAACACAAAGCTGTTCTGTGTATCAGGAGGAGTAGGTGATGCTGTGTTCAGCTCACCTGGTAGAGTGTGCGCCCCATGTATAGAGGCTCAGTCCTGGATGCAGCAGCCGCAGGGTCAATTCCAACCTGCGGCCCTTTGTTGCATGTCTAAATAAACAAATAAAGGCCTAACAAACAAAAGAAATCATATTTTTTTTTTAAATAAAGAACTTGTGTTTTCAACCTAGAGGGGTCGCTCTGTTGCAATTTTCCTTTTGGGAAGCTAAAATTTCCAACTTTCTTGATTCAAAGTCCCTGCTGAGAAGGTGAAACAGCAGAGCACTGCTGATTCACTGGTACCTGAATACATCTCGATACAGCTGCATTAATAACCACAAACTACTACGCTTGCAGGGTGTTGTTGTACTAGACATCAAAGGGGAAAGTTACATTTGCACCATTCTGCATCCCTGGCTGCATGAAAAATAAATACTATTGTAGTACACTAAATCCTCGCGCGGCAGGTGGGGATGCAAAATGTTCAGAAGGGAGCATTGTGAAAGCGAAAGCATTTGCTGAAAGCAGAGGACAGCACTTGTGATGGCAGAACACATTCTATGTTTGTTTTTTTTACATTCATCAGTAGAAACAGGACAGTACATTCCCATTCAGGACCGATTCAGCAGCCACATGAACTATTTTACAAGACAAATGAATGTGACCCATCACTATGGTTTGGTTACTTGCCACAGTGGCTGGTAGACAAATTTACAAACAGAAAAGAACACCAAATGCAACAGGTTTTCTTTTTAAGAAACAGACAGACTTCGAACCTGATTTCTAAACCATCCCTGGTGAATTTACATGCAGGTTTTCCCTGATTATTCTACTTTTTCTGTAAACTACCTAAGCAATTTTTTGGGACAAAGTATTTGTAAACAGTGATACGAACAAATTATTAGTGTTATTATTATTGTCCTATAGGAAGGGATTTTCCGTCTCCATGGGGCCTTCTCTGTGTTCCTGTGTAAGGTCCAGTAGTCCTCGGTTTGCTCTGCAAAGTGATTCTGTTGGCGATGTAGCCATGTTACCGGCTACAAGTGCCCATTTCAACCCAGTTCATTGTAGTTCATGACAGTTCGGTTCAGTATAGATCCCTCAGTGGTTTGATGTAAACTCCAGCAGTTCAACACAACCCTATTCACAACGTAAACATCGGCCGCTGCACAGTCCAGCAGCTGTTCAGTGACTTTGATTTACTCATCGTACGTCAGCTCCACTTAGCGCAGACCAGACTGCTCCAGGTCACCATCGCAATTATGATTGCACTCTGAGCTGCAGCCTTGAAATAAATAAACATTCAATAAATTAAAGGCATACCATAGCAAGGGTTCAGTGCTGCAGCGTCCAGTCCAAGACGCTTTCCATGTTCAAGCTACAGTTGTTAATGTACAGGAAATCCTCTGCGGTGACATAAGTGGTCTGTAATAAGTAATGGACAAAAAGTTACATAAATATCATTTTTAAGTCCAAGTTTTTAGCTTTTTCTTGTTTAGGAGATCCTTTTTTTAATCTGTTACCTACGTGGAGAGGATTTATTTTTGTATTTTTAGACCAGTGATTTGGACAAGCAAGAAGAATTTATAATGTTGTAAGTTAGTGGGGATGTGGAGCGTCACCACACATTCAAGACTACATTTAGCAGAACATCCAAGCTATGAAGTCAAATGTCTGCTTGTCACGCCGAAATTTCATTCATTAAGTTTCAACAGCATTCTCGAAGGCTCTGCTGAAATCCCCCGTCACATTTAACAGCTTTCTTTTCTGTTACTGAAGCTCCTGAGTGAGACAGGCTTCGAGTCCCAGGATCAATCCTCAAATTCTAGTAATCCTGTCTAAGTGTTCTTGAGCAACACATATGAACCCAGGATAAGAACAGCAAATAAACCAATATTTCCAAATGTTGTATGGACTGTAACTCTGGCTGTCATCAGTCAGATTCCCTTTGAAACTGTTCAGACTCTTTAATCCTCGATGAGAGTTCCTCCTGACACTAATTCAAACTAACTCTATGTTAACACACAAGGGTGTAACTTTGGGTTCAAAATTGGGGGTGGGGGGTGGCAGTTGAGCTCTCCACCTATCTAGCGAAAATGTTTGTTTCAACATTAGGTGGGACAAATTATAACTGTCTGATGGTCGCCCCACAGGCATCATTTCCTGCATTCTGGTGAATTTCTCTGCAGCAATTTGTGCCTTTTCTGCATGCACGTCTTTATTCATGTAAATATTATTATTAATAATGAACGATTCGGCTGTATCGTTCAAAACTTTCTGCAGTTTCAAAACATTACACGTGTTTTCTTTTTTTTTTTTTTTTTTTTTAAGGAAACACGCACATCTTAACAAATATCTGCCTACCACAGCATTTAAACTCTTTGACTTCATTAACCCGCCCGTTTTGATTAATGGCGGGGTTGTAAATAATCCCCCTAATCCCTTTTCCATAAATTACGCCTATGATATCACAGGTCAGGACGCTTTTTTAAATATATTCAGTAATGTTAGCCAAAGCATGCTAGCTGAGCATGGGTGGTAAAATGCTTCTCGGTGAGTGTGATTCTGCGGGCCAGTTGGCTAGTGAGGCCGATCCCTGCCGCAGTGCTCCTGAGCAACAGCGCCAACAGCCTTCCGCAGATCCAAGTGAAAGAGACAAGATACAATTAGCTCCTAGCATAACGTTCAATTGCCTCCAATATATCATCTGTCCCTGGAAAAATAAACATTACAAATATAAATTAACATGTTGCCATTATGCCTGCTCACAGTGTGTTTTCTAAATGCTCTTTTTCTCAACTTTGAGGTCATTTCTTTGGGTTGTTACAGGGTGGGTTATTCTAAGCGGTTTACGGGACCAGCTTCACATGTAATTAGTCTATATCCACGACCTTCCACTTCCGGGATTGCCCCATTGCCGCCAGAAATTCCGCCGTATGTCCTTTTTGGCCAGGTATCCATTCCCTAATGCTTTCTTTGTGTTGGAATTTTAAACTCCGGTGGATTTCTGAGGACTACGGTTAACTGCTCCTCAGATCTCTGCAGGGGAAATCCAGACAGCTAGCTAGACTATCCGTCCAATCTGAGTTTTCTGTTGCACGACTAAAACTACTTTTGAACGTACACAAGTTCCACCAAAACAAGTTCCTTTCCCAAGGCTATTTTGCAGAGGCGCCGTTGCTCTGCTCGGCGCCTAGCGCCGCCCAAGACGATTGCGATAGTTTTAAAGAAATGCCAATAAACCAGAGAAACGTTTCTCTCCCATCCCACATTGCTGTGTGGACTACCCGGACCCTCCTCCGCAGCGCTGCGGAGGAAGGTCTGGCAAAGCGAGACTACATGTAATTAATGGTTGATACAAGGCAAACAGAGATCAAAGTGTTAGTCGGTAATTAAATATCGTACGAGCCATGAACTCCAATTATTTCTTCTGCGTAGAAGTTTGGTCTAGTGGTGACAGAGTTGCCTCGTGGCGCCACAGGAAGGGTTCAGGGAACCAACTCCCTTTCCCACTCGCACATTAATAAATACTACATAATGAAATGCTTCTAATATTTTTGTAATGTTATTGTGGGTGCCCTGGTGGTCCCAGCTGGATTGTTATCGAGTGTTCCAACACTCATAGCCCCTCTCTCCGTCACAGTGTGTTGCCCACGCTGCTGCTCACCAGCCCTTTGATATTCGTGATGGGCCGAACGTCATGCAGCTGTCTCCTTCGGTCAATGAACGTGGCCAACCGCGTGGTGTCCAAGGGCGTCTTGGAGTACTCCCCACCGTGTGCACCCCCGCGGCCCACCCACGGGTGCTGCAGACAGGAGGTAGCGCTCGGCCTCTTCCTGGGATCCTGCAGCAGCGCAGAGGACACAAAATCCCTCGCCGCCTGGCTCACGTCGTGGAAGTATTCGTCCGGGAAGCAGAAGTCCAGGCGGCAGATGTTGACGCAGGTTTCCTCCGGCGATTCGTCCAGAAACGGGGAAACGCCGCTGAGCATCACGTAGGACAGCACGCCGACGCTCCACAAGTCCGTCGCGACGGAGACCGGCGTGCCCCGGATGAGCTCGGGCGCAGCGAACTCTGGGTTTCCGAGCAAGAGGTGGACGTACCGGCGGTGGGCGGACAGCTGCACGGCATCGCCCAGGTCAATGAGCTTAATGCCCGGGGTGGGAGAGCGGAGGTCCACCATGATGTTCTCAGGCTGCAGGACAGAGAAGCAGATTGGCAATCAGATGAGAGTTAATGATTTTTATGTTAATAATAATAATAATAATAATAATAATAATAAGATGATTCTTTAAAAGATGATTCATTTTTTTTATTAGTTTATTTTCAAGGACAATGCAGCGCACATTATTACATACAATTATCATAGTCAATCCATAACAATGTGAGTAGATAGTGTTGCATAAAAAGGTTTCTAGCCAATTGGCTAATTTGCAACCCCAGTCCTTGGTCAGGCCTTTCTAAAAATGTATCCAATTATAATTTTTAAAAGAACTACATAGTGTGAGTTACACAATCATGCAGCTAATAAGTTGTATACTAATACATTACAGCAACATTTTGCAGAGTCGTGACCACATTACACAGAACAGCATATCCCGTAACAACACAAACCCCGGGCACCCGGACACTCACACTCACTCACCTATACCCTAACCATAACCTTGGTAGCCATATACGACCAGCCATGAATCCACAGATAATACATTACTACAACACAGCTGACTCAATGGTCACATTTTTGATTTTCTTTCAGCCAGTATTTCACCATTGTATTGAATGTTTTCACTTCAGTTTGTGTTTTTATTTTGATTGGTAAATTATTCCAGAAATGGGTCCCTATCACTGAAAAACATGACTGGCCGAAAGTAGTTTTGTGCCCCTCTGCTATGCAGTTGCCACCTACTGCTCCCCTAGTGGCCACTCTCCTTGTATTTGTTTTTGTCACAAAAAAAATTTGTTTTTAAATTTTAAATATGTGTAACAAAGCACTGAAAGAACACTTAAAAAAAAGGCATTAAAGGCATCATAAAGAGCAGTGGTGGACTGGGACCAAGTACATTTATTCAAGTACCAATTTGAGGTACTTTTACTTTACTTCAGTCTTTTCTTTTCATGCCACTTTCTACTTCTACATCTCAGAGAGGAATATTGTACTTTTTACTCCACTACATTCATCTGACAGCTTTAGTTACTAGTTACTTTACAAATTTGGATTTTTGCACACAAAACAAATATATGCAAACAAAATGCAAAAACAAAATACAATGTATTATTATATATAAAACTACCCAACAATATAACGGCCTACAAGTCCAGCTGAAATGATTAGACCGTCAAACACTTAGTTTGATTGACAGAACTGTTTGGATCGTTTCCAGTTTCTAAAAGGAAGGGGAGAGTTCTAGCCCGACCAGGCTCCTCTCCTTAACCTGTGTCTCTTAATTATGTTGTTATAGTTTTAAACTGCCGGGGGACTTCCTTTGACACACTGAGCGCCTCTCTCCTCTCTCTTTCCATCTGTGTGCATCCTTGTCCTCTGGGGAGCTTATTCCCCGGAGTCCTTATGTTTTTTCTTCGCCCAGCATGTTTCCTTGGATTAGGGTGGCAACTACATCATGGTTGCAGCTGTCCCGGTGGTCCTGCTCCGTGCCCTGCTATGCCCTGTTACACCCCGCTACTCTGCAGTGACCTACTACGTCCTGCTGCGTCTTGCTACGCCCTGTCATGCTCTGCTGTGCCCTGCTATGCCATGAACTACTACAACTGCTATTTCTAGTCATAGTTCCATTATCTTTATTGTGACTATTATGCCACTGTTCATCACACCCCCAACCGGCACCGCCAGACACCGCCTACCAAGAGCCTGGGTCTGTCCCAGGTTTCTCCCTAAAAGAGAGTTTTTCCTCGCCACTAAATGCTTGCTCTTGGGGGAATTACTGGAATTGTTGGGTCTTTGTAAATTATAGAGAGTGGTCTAGACCTACTCTATCTGTAAAGTGTCCTAAGATAACTCTTGTTATGATTTGATACTATAAATAAAATTGAATTAAAATGTGAGGATTTTTCTGCATTTACTACTTTTACTTTTAATACTTTAAGTACATTAACCTGAGGATATTGCATACTTTTACTTAAGTAACTTCTTTTTTTTGTGGCATTTTAGGCCTTTATTTAACAGGACAGTTTTAGGCATGAAAGGGGAGAAAGAGGGGGAATGACATGCAGCAAAGGGCTGCAGGTCAGAATTTAACCCACGGCTGCTGCGACGAGGACTGAGCCTCTGGATATGGGGCGCACGCTCTACCAGTTCAGTCCATTGATAGTAGTTCAAGTCAGACTTTATTCACTTAAATGTAAATGGACTGTATTTCTTTCTTTCTTTCTTTCTTTCTTTCTTTCTTTCTAGATTATTTTTTGGGCTTTCCCGCCTTTATTTGATAGGATAGCTAGGTGAGAAAGGGGAGAGAGGGGGGGGGGGCATGCAGGAAATCGTCACAGGTCGGATTCAAACCCTGAACCTCTGCGTCGAGGCATAAACCTCCAAGTATATGTGCGCCTGTTCTACCCACTGAACCAACCCGGCCACAATGGACTGTATTTATATAACGCTTTTCTAGTTTTAACTACTAGTCAACAACTACTCAAAGCGCTTTTACATAGTACAGGAACTATTCACACACACGTTCATACGCTGTGGCCGAGGCTGCCACAGAAAAACAGTTTGCCAACTTTTTTGAGTGGACAGTGACGCTGCTCTTTGTCAATCAGATGTATTTGTCTTTTTAATATCGATTTTTCTCGTTTAAGTTCATACATTGTGGCCGAGGCTGCCACCAAGGTGCTCATGAGATACACATTCACAAACATTTACACACTGAAGGCGCAGCAACGGAGCAATTTGGGGTTCAGTGTCTTGCCAAAGGACACTGACATCGGACTGCAGGGCCGGGGATTGATCCACCAACCTTCCAATAGATAGTGAGCCACAGCACACACACACACACACACACACATATACTGTAGTTCTCACCTTCAGATCCAGGTGTGCCACTCTGCAGGTATGAAGGTGCTGCAGGGCCTCTAGTGTCTCTCTGATGAAGAACGCCACCTTCTCCTCCATCAGCTCATCGTGGGCGACCAGGTAATCGAGCAAACGACCACCCTCAAGCCTGACACACACACACACACACACGCACATTAAGTAACATTCAGATAAATGCATGAATGAATAGTTATTATATATATATATATATATATATATATATATATATATATATATATATATATATATATATATATATATATATATATATACACACATATATATATATACACACATATATATATATACACACACATATATATACACACACATATATATATATATATATATATATATATATATATATATATATATATATGTGTGTGTTTTTTATCTGTGTGTGTGATAAAAACACACACATATATATATATATGTGTGTAAATTAGAAGATGTATGTATGTATGTATGTGAAGATGTATGTATGTATGTATGTATGTATGTATGTATATATATATATATATATATATATATATACATACACACACACACACACAACATATACATATATGAAAGAAGCTAAATGCTTTTCAGGTCCTACCCTTTTTGAACTGTCCATACCCTTATCAAAGTGTTCTTAATCTATTTATTTATTTTTCAATAAACAACCTTACAACCCTATAACAGAAAGCATTGTCAAAATCCCCCCCCAAAAAAACATTTGCAGATACATTAATCGATCATAAGTTAAGTGTGTAAAAGGGACTTAGTTTGAATCTTAAAGCGAGAGTTCCTTTGATTGAGTCAGACTCACAGCTCCAGGATCAGCATCAGAGAGGTGGGAGACTCGTACGTGTCCGACAGCGCCACCAGCTGGTGATGCTGTACATGTCGGAGGACGTCCGCCTCGTGAGCCACCTGCTCCTTCTTCTGCATCTTCTTACTCACAAATTTAACCGCAACCTGAACAGAAGAACAACACACTGAAAGACGAAATTCACTGCAAACTGAAATATGCAACTTCAAAGTGAGAAATACAGATATGCTGCTATTTTTCAAGAAATAAATTCTTCGCTTTAACCTGAAACACATAAACACAAACTACACTGAAAGCTGAAATGCATAGAAATAAACTAATATGTATAGAAATGTTTAAAAACTTCCATTTATCAATTAAAAGTCTCTTAAAATCTACTGAAGATGAACACTAATACTTTGGGAATAAAATATACTTATAAAAATGTTTAAGTGCATCTTAAAACACATAAATAGACCAAACTGCAACCTAAATGTCAACTCATAATACAATTGGTAATATAATGACGGTCACTACTTGTAAACCGAAGCACTGAGAACTTTGTAAGTGTAAAGCAGTCGCGACCAATCGAACGACGAACGCTGTGTAACCAGTAATGTAGCTCAAGCACGGCGTTTGTCATTCGACTGGTTGGGACTGCTTTCCCAAGATGGCGCCCGCCTGTACAGTCTTTCTAAACTATGTTTTTAAAGTGCCCATATTGTGAAAAAAACACTTTTTCTGGGATTTGGGGTGTCTCTGGTGCTTCCACACACACACACACACATACTAAGAAAAAAATCCATACACGCTGTTTTGAGTGAGATACGGTTTCTGAATGTGTCCTGCCTTCAGTCTCCTAGTGAGCTGTTCAAAATCGGCTGGCTAACCACAACCGTTAGCTTGTAGCGTTAGCTCGTAGCGTTAGCATGCTAACGCTAATGCTAACGCAGGCATGCTACGTCGTTCTCAATAGCAAAGCACTGCTACAACACACACAAGTTCACCATAATTTACAAAAGAACTACTTACATGTGCGCCCTCATTTAGAAGTCTCCCAGCTAATCCTGCCTTATAACTGACCAAAGTTGGAGAAACAGGCTTTCTTTTACTGTCTCTAGAGTTAGCTAGCTGATACGCTCTACATCTGAGCTACTGCGCATGTGCGAGTGCAATCAAAAATAGTACAGAAGAAGATGAAAAGAGGTCTCACTCTGTAGCTAAAACAGAGACCAGGTGAAAAGAGAGAGATCTGCAGCAGTGAGAGAGAGCTGTGCAGTACAACAAAAATATGGTGTTTTTTGAAAATTAAACCATGTAAACCTATTCTGGTACAACCTTAAAATACAGTTATGAACCTGAAAATGAGCATAATATGGGCACTTTAATAAACTGTCTGTACACTTACAAAGTTCTCAATGCTTCGGTTTACATGTAGGGACCCTCATTATGCTACCGTGGAAGTGTGGTGCTATTTTGAGCCTTGTTAGTGGTATAGAAATAGAGATTTCTTTTTACTTTACCCGTGCCCCGACGACTAGCGCTATAAGCTAATTAGCTTAGTTTGCGATGAAACTTGTCACATTCGATTAGCATGAAAACATATCCCAGAGAACGGTCGACTCGGTACACATATGTAATTAACTCCTAGGTTCATTTTGCGCCAGATTTCTCCTTTAAGCTAAACACTTGCCTGAACAGTTACCTGAACAGTAAAGAGCAATACCCACTTTACAACAGGTGAACAACACCAAATCAAGTCAGGGATGCCCTACCTCTTTCTTTGTAGACTTGTTGAGACATTTCCTCACCACTGAAAACCGTCCCCTGGTGAGACAAACAAGCAGAAGAGAGGCTGAATTTAAAAAAAAACAACTCTCAACAGCTGGGCTGAAAATCAATTTTGGGTTGTGAAAGACATTGTTTCGAAAGTCAGTGATTTGCGACCGTTTACCTCCCAATCTCACAGATCTCAGAGAAGGTTGACTCAAAGTTCTCTTTCCACTGGATCCCTGTTCCATCATACCCAGAGTCTGGACAGCGAAAGAGCAGGAGATTGAAGGATTAACCCTTTGAACTTTTTCAACACTACATGAGCTTTTCCATAGTGCAACCCTCTCGACATCATCAGTGCGTCATGTGTTCTGTCCCACACTTTCCTGTTGCGGTGTAATGAAAATCACAGTCTCCTTTTGCTTTAGTCTAAGAGACTGTGGATATGACTTTAATGTAAGCTGTTTTGATGCATCTATTAATAGGTTGTATTATTCAGATGGTTTAGACAGCCTAGTGTGATATAAATTCAAAATAATCATGGCTGTAAAAAAAAAAAAAATAAATGAAAAGGAAAATATCTTTTCTAATCTCATATCTTGCACTGAGTACAGAAGCTGGAATCAGGATGCAGTTAGCCTAGCTTAGCATAAAGACTAAAAACAACAGGGAAACAGCTAACATGGTTCTGTTACACTGTAAGAACGCCACTTAACCCTAAAATTGAAAAAATATATATATTTTTTTATATTTATGTTTGGGTTTAATAAACAAAACAAATTGTAATTTTTTTAACTGTGCTAGCTGTTCCTCCGGAAGCCTTTATGCTAAGCTAAGCTATTAGGCTAAGCATGAGATTGATTGATATCTATCATTCACTCTTGTAAAGAAAAAAAATAAACAATTTTGAAAAATGTTGAACTATTCCTTTGAAGGTGTTGCACCCACATTATGAAACTGTGTGTGTGTGTGTGTGTGTGTGTGTGTGTGTGTGTGTGTGTGTGTGTGCAGACGTACTGCTACTGGGCAGGGTGACCATATTTGAGGGCTCGGATGGGGCGCTGACCCCCCAACGGTTGGAGGCTCGCACTCTGAACTGATAGTGACCTCCGGGGATCAGTGTGTCGATCTGGACACACTCCTCTCTGCTGCTGGCCACCTGCTGCCATAGCAACGAGTCTGAGGGTGAGAGAGGAGAAAAGGTTTAGCCTCTGAATATTTCAAAAGCAAAGATCCACCCAGTCTCTCTCACACACACACACACACACACACACACACACACACATACACACACACACACACACTTCCTGTCTGTACTCCACGGTGTAGCTGCTGGCAGCACAGTGAGCTGGTGAAGCCGGAGGCGGCCAGTGGATCATCACTGCCGTGCTGCTGGCCTCCTGGGCCACCGGTCTCCCAGGTGCTGCTGGGATACCTGCAGGAGACCGAAAAGACATACAGTCAGCAGACCACTGCAGCTGCTCTGTTTGGAAGGAATTGCTGTTGAACATCTCAAGGAGAGCTGCAAAAAGTAACTCGATGTCAGCTATTAAATTCATTGACAACTGTTTTGCTGATCCATGACTCGGTTTGAGATATTTTAACATTTTAACAGTTATATTTATAACATTTATATAATAACATGTATACCATTCTGATTCCAGCTTCCTAATTGTTAGTTTTTTCTTCACTCATTTGGGGTTTTGGAAAACACCGATCCACATTATTCACTATTTTATTGCCCAAACAACTAACCGATTAATCAAGATCGTAATAATTGACCGGTTAGCTGACAATGAAAATATGTCTATAGTTGGTTTGTCCTTGGGGGTGTGGTTTTTATATAAGCCATTACAGGTTTCTACCACACCCTCACATTTTGTATTTCTTCAATGTAATGTGATTTTATGTCTGAGAAACAAATAAACATAAACAAAATAATTGTTAAATCCTGCTGTATACCATTACACCTACTTAACTGTCTGGTGCTGACCAGGGGTTCCTGATTTATTTTAAAGGTGAAATGCTGCATCTTTTAATCCAGGTGTGTTACCTTGCACTTTAATGGAGGCGGAGGAGGACGCAGAGCCGTGGTTGTTAATGGCAACGCAGGTGTAGATCCCTGTGTCCTGAGGCATCAGATTACAGATCTTCAACAAGATGTCACCTGTATCCCTGGAGAGGATGAAGGCGAAGGGATTGAGAAAAAGAGAAAGAAGAGGGGAGATGATGTGAAGAAAGCAGCCTTTCCATCTGTGTGCATTCATGTCCCAGTAATGCTTGTTATTAAATTAGCTCCGGGGAGCTTATTCCCCGGAGTCCTTACGTTTTGTCGCCTTGCGGTTTTCCTTGGATTGGGGTGGCACCTAAATCGTGTTTGCAGCTGATGCCGCGGTCCTGCTCAATGCCCTGCTACGCCCTGCACTACTACTACTATTATTATTTTTAGTCAAAGTTCTATTATTACTTTATTGTAGCAGCTGATATCATCATACCAATTGTTACAATTATTATGAATCTTATTTCTCCGTATCTGTATATGCGTCTCTGTGTCCCAACCCGGCAGCGGCAGATGGTGGCCCACCAGGAGTCAGGGTCTGTCCGAGGTTTCTGCCTGTGAAAATAAAGTTTTCCTTCGACACTGTCGCACCAAATGCTTGCTCTTAGGGGGGGAATTGTTGGGTCTTTGTAAATTATAGCGTGTGGTCTACACCTGCCCTATCTGTAAAGTGTCCTGACATAATTCCTGTTGTGATTTGACAGTGTATTCAATTGTATTTATACAATTGAATTGAAAATGTAACACTGTAGGAATTTGAGCGACTTCAATCAGTGTAAAACAGAGGAAACTGCACGCACAAGCACACATGCTTTTGTCGTTACCTGATGTCTATGGTGAAGCGGTTGTTGCTGGTCACTGGGTTCTGGTCGGGACCCTTCAGGGTGACGGAGGGTTTGGGTCGCCCGCAGACTTTACAGCAGAGGACCACAGTCTCCCCGAACGCACACACCACGTCTGACAGAGGGACGAGGAACTCTGGAGCCACTGCACGCAGGAAACACAGTGTACTTCCAACTTCTAGTTAAATGTACCATAATGTAGTACATATAATGTAGATTATTATTTTTTATTATTCTAACTTTGTGTCAATCACGGCTCATGCACACACATTCATTCTCCCTTGTGGAGGGAGGGGCTTAGGAGACCGTTTTGGGCTTCAGCAGAAAGGGGGGAGGGAGTGAGAAGTTGTCGATGTTAAAACATTTTGTCTAAGTCCTGGATCTTCACAATCCTACCTACAGCACCTTGAAAATGACTTACAAAAACATAATAACATAACCAGCCAAGTCAGGGCTAATTCTTGCACAGTGTCGGCATACTCCGCTGTGTTCTGGCGCTACATGGATTAAATGTTGGTTCACATGGATGCCATTTGATGTGGATGTGGACGTGGGCCCAGTTAGCAGCCCAGTTTTGGGAACCAGGCTAGTGGTAACCAGGCTGATTCTGGTGTCTGGCATAATTCATCAAGCATGCATGCTGCCAAAACGATTCAAGTTTTGAGTTGAACAGCATTGGGGACTATTATGCTCTGCAGTTGGTGAGGTGTGTGCAGAAGCCTCTTTGAGAGAAGCCCATTACTCATTTTGAATATGCACGCCTCCTAGAACACACACTTTTTGTGGGGAACCGTCCTTGACATAATGCATTCCCTAGCCCCTTACCTTAACCATCACAACTAAATGCCTAACCTTAACCCATACCCAATTCTAACTCTCAAACAGCTCTTTAAATGTTGTGGGGTCCAGTTTTTGGACCCCAGAAATATAGTTGAAACACACACACACACACACACACACACACACACACACACACACACACACACACACACACACACACACACACACACACACAGACACACAGACACACAGACACACAGACACACACAGTCTGAAGCTAAAACCATTACCTTGCTGGATGAAGTTTGGGTTGAGAAGCTGGAAAACAGATGAGGTCCAAAGTTAAAGATTACGTGAGGTTTCGCTTTCAACACATAATACACCATTAAACACAGTATTTGCTTTATTTGAAAATGATGTACTATAATCGCAGTTTTCTGTCCACACTAAGACTTTAAAACTAAGATTCTCTGCCACTGCTTGCTTGTGTTAGATCAAATAATCAGGTTTTGTAACTCCATGCAAGTCTTTTCCTTGAACAAAAAAGGATTGCATGTGGGTACCTCCATGCCGGTTTTTGGGTCCAGGTCATCATCACAGTCGGACTCATCTGACGTGTGAACGTCCTGGTGGTGGAGGAAGAGGAAAGTAGAAGAATGATAGAGAAGAGAGTTTAAAGAAGGTAGGTGTTAGGGTGGAGCAAAAAAAAAAAAAAAAAAAAAAAAGCAAGGACAACAGACACAATTGTGAAAAAAGGAAGAGCAGAACAAGGGAATAATAGGACAGGAAATAAGGAAGGAAAAAAAGATGTGGATAAAGCACGAGGGGAGGGAAGCAGACAAGTAGAGAAGGGCATTAGGAGAGGAAAGGTAGGAGAGAAGGGGAGAAACATGACAAAGAAAGATGAGAGGAAAAGGAAATAAAAGAAGAGTTGGAGGATGAAGAGAACATTAGGAGTATTTGTATGGTTATCACTCTGTGGCTAAAGAGAGGAAAAGAAAACCATTCCTTTAATCATGCCTGCTGTGGAGGGTTTTAAATGTACTGGAAGTCCTGCACAGAACCCGGTCTGTTTGGCTGATACTCCACGGAAGCTGGTTTTGGACAAAAGGTAGCTTTGCTTCCTCTCCTTTTTCCGTTTAATTCTTAGGAAGAATGGTGTACCCTACACTCTATCAAGTAAGCGATCAACCACTAAGCAATCAACCACTAAGTGATTAAATGCTGACTCCGAGACAATTCCCACACGCATATCTATTTTTTTTTTTTTCTTCTGGCATTTCTGCTTTGTATGATAGTGAGTCAGGAAAGGCAGGGTAGAGAAAGGGGAAGACATGCAGCAAACGGCCCTGGGCCGGACTCGAACACAGGCGGCTGCAGTTGACTCCGGCTCCGTAGACCTTTTTCAGGGCAGACATGTTGACATGTCATAGTAGGAAAAGCACAGATGTATTAAACCATTACTGATGGCTGCATTCCACTTAGGAGAGGTCCTGGTATTGTGCATGCTGACTCACTGAAATAGCTTACTGGGACACTAGATGGAATTGTTATTAATTTCAGCCGTGCTTTTCCTACTATGACCAGTCAAAATGACTGCTGTGGAAAAGGTCCATTGTATGAGTTCTAGCCTATTTAAAAAATAAAAATAAAAAGTTCCCTAACAAAGATATTATTGCTGAAAGAGAGGTAGGGTTTGTTGGCTGACAGGTGTCTCACCCTACAGTCAGCTATGGTGTCTAGTGCATCTCTAGTGCTTCTCACAAGAGGTAAGCCAAAGTTCCTGGCTTCAAAACATTGACGTTGATGTCCCAGACTCATTCATTGTTCTTCTAGTCTAGGATCTTTGTCTTAAATCTTCTCTTTCACTAAGCAGCAAGCAGGATTCATATATCTTATTACATTTTTTGTGTCAATAGACGTACACAAAAGGGACAGAGATTAAACTAGGGCTGCACAATATATATATTTTTTTTTTATAAATCGCCATCGCAAAATCACCTTGCGCAATAAACGTCGCAAAAAACTGCAACATATTGCAAAAGAAAGATTTTTTCTGTTAGTTGAAAGAAAATATCAGCAGAAAACTGCACTTTAAAACATAACGGCCATTTTTTTCTTAAGTAGTGCCTTTTATATTCAATTCAATGTTCAATTTGTTTAATAGAAGAATGTTGGAAATGATTTCCTTTCATTTGTTTTAAATTCAACAAGCAATTTGTTGTATATCGCAGAACACAAAACCAGAAGAAATGCAGAAGTGAGTACACTTTAATATCGGTTTATTTATCCGAAGTAATATTACTATCGTCATATTCAACCATGCTATATACATATGGCATATTTCCCTCTTAGTGTGCAGCCCTAGATTAACAGAACTGCCTCTTAGCTTCTTATTAAAGGATAACAGTGCTGTAAATCTGACTGGTTGCCATTATCTGAGCTTTATCGGTTTTGGACATTTACAGTGTTGTGTTTAAGCTCTATCTATAC
Source organism: Perca flavescens (assembly GCF_004354835.1). Lineage (NCBI taxonomy): Eukaryota > Metazoa > Chordata > Actinopteri > Perciformes > Percidae > Perca > Perca flavescens. Next base: position 9,937,483 of record NC_041341.1, read on the forward strand.
CAGTGTTACTATAGACAGTTTTGTGTTTAAGCTCCATCTATACCAGTGTTACTATGGACAGTGTTGTGTTTAAGCTCTATCTATACCAGTGTTACTGTTAGACATACTTCTCATAGTATGTGGATCTCAGCATACCTTACTAAATGCTAGCCGCTGCCATTTACTGTATGTAAAAACCCTTTCAGTCTGGATAGTAAAGGAGCAGAAGTAAGCAATGTTTTTCATACAGTACATTCATAAGAGAGAAATACAAAGAAAGAGATACAGATAAACGTAGCGTAAAGTCTGTTTTTCTTCACATGCTGATCTTAAAAATGTAACTTTGTACTGTAAATCAAACACACAACCATCACAAACAACATCTCAGTCATATAATATGACTGTACACATGAGGATTCACATTTATCAATAAAAATTCTTACAGGATGATGTTATATAGCTACAAACTAACATTTTGGTGAGCTCCATGATGTTAGTCCACTACAGAAAACACTGGTTAGCACAGCAGAGTAAAAACAAAATCAAACTTAAATCCAAAAGGTCAGTGAATTCTACCTCTATCCGTGCACAAGGAGGGGGAAAGAAATCACAACGCAAAAACACCAAAAGAAATCAGACTTTTATTTTCAAATCAGTGCATTTGAGGGTAAAACAAAGGGGGAAAAAGTGCATTGTTCTTCTTTAATGGTTCTCAACCGTGGAATATTTTTAGATTTTTTAATATCTTTAGATTTTGAAATGTCATTTTATTTCCATGATTAGCTTCTTTATTTATTTTATTTTTTTTAAAAACAACTTTGTTTAATCTGCCTACAGCCATCTTAAACTTTAGGGTTTTTTCACACAAGCATTTATAACAGCATTTTGACCTGGAACCAAGCAGTTGCTAGTTGTTAAAGGTGCTACAGAGCTTTGCTACGCGGGATACGGACCTCCGTCACAGTTCGTCGTATCAGCGGCAGTTAGTAGATGTGTTTAGCCAAAAATAGATGACTTTGAGCCGAGTACGGAGCACCGCGAGCTGCTGCTCGTTTCGGCGGACATTACGGTTAAATTTAGTCCACAAAATATGAGCGACGAAAGTTAAGATAAGGCACCAAAACGACTAGTTAAGAAAAGATGTGCTCTGGTTTATTGGCATTTCTTTAAACCAATCACAATCCTCTAAGCGCCGTACGGAGCAACGGCGTCGCTGCAAAATAGCCTCTGGAAGGAACTTGTTTTGGTGGAACACGTGTACGTTCTAAAGTAGTTTTAGTCGTGCAACAGAAAACTCAGATTGGACAGATAGTCTAGCTAGCTGTCTGGATTTCCCCTGCAGAGATCTGAGGAGCAGTTAACCATAGTCCTCAGAAATCCACCAGAGTTTAAAATGCCAACACAAAGGAAGAGGAAGGTAACGGATATGCGGCCTAAGCGAGTGAAATCCGGCGGAATTTCTGTCGGCAACTGGAGCAATCATGGATATAGACTATGGACACAACAAAAGAAGTAGATGAATATAAATAAATATTGGCTACATTGAATACAAAAGTGGCTGGTTTATTAACAGTAAGTTATGCCTGAACCTGAAGTCGTGGTTAGGCTGGCCACATCACCCAACATCCCATAACTTGATCCATAAATACAAAATGTACTGAGCCCAATAACAGTTTGAATTAATATCTTCTGCAGGTTGAGAACCACCACTGGAGTCAAATAGAGAGACATCAACCACTGTTTGCACACACACATTCGAGCACACACACAGGTTAAGAAGAAAACTAAAAACCAAGAGGGGCAGGTGAGGGGTTTCGGCACACACATATGACATCACCAGCGTGTGCCGTCGGCCTGCTTTACTCACTTTGCCCTTCGCCCTGGTGGCGGGGGAGGCGAGCGGGGGAGGGCCCGGGCTTTCTTTGGGCTTACGGAGGAGGCCATTCTCCTGACCTCTGACCCCCGCCGAGGTGAAGGAATCCTTGGCTTCAGCGCGCTTCCTGGCACGCAGTGTGTTCCATGACAGAGACTTCCTGTACGGTACAGGAACGAGAAACATCAACCAGCCAATCGGTGTCCAGCTTAGTCTGGCTGCAGAGGCAACATGGCGTCAGGTCAAGACTTTCTAAGAACCCTCTGTAGCGAGTGGCTGGGAAGATTGCTATACATTTAGAGGGATGTGTTTGTGTGTGTGTGTGTGTGTGTGTGTGTGTGTGTGTGTGTGTGTGTGTGTGTGTGTGTGTGTGTATATATATATATATATATATATATATATATATATATATATATATATATATATATATATATATATATATATATATATATATATATATATATATATATATATATACACACACACACACACACACACTCAATAGAAATGAATACCTCATTTTGCGATCATTTCTATTCTGTCCCACTTTTGTATCTTTTCTAAGGTACCATTTAGATAGCTAAATGAAATGTAATGTAGCAAAACGTTCTTAGTTACCCTAATGTTTGAAAAATCGTAATGAGCTTAAAATTCTTGATTGTAGTCATAAATTGTCTTGATAAAATGTCAATTTAAGCTACATACTTAAACCTTTAAAAGCTCATTCTGGGCACATTATTTACATTTTTTATATTAAGTTTATATTTACTATTCGCCAGTATTAACATGCAAATTAAAAGAAAACTTTAGCATGACTGACTGGTATTATCTCACCAAATTGGTAGCCTAGCATGCTAGCAACGGTGATCATACTGGGCTAGGTAAGGACACTAAGCTCTGTTTACTAGCTACTGCTAGCAGCTAGCATTGCAAAACCTTCCTCATAATTAGAAAGTCTCTGTCTAAAAATGTAGCAACAATTTATTCTTCCTAATTTCAAGATACTATCATAATTAGAAAGTTTTTATACAGATATGAGATAATACTTTTTTAAGAGGCAGAAATAGGCTTTAATAGAAAGAATGGTGTATTGTATATTGATTGGAAGTGCATCCAACGCTGAGGGAAATCAACATAACGGTGCAGAGAACTGACTTCATTTTACTTTCATAGACTTATTATCATCCCTCGTACATCCCGTGAGCAGTATTGAATCAAATTCTGTCTAGGGATGTGCCGAATCCAGATTTTTGGGGTTTAGCCGAACACCGAATCCACTGGTTAAGATACCACCGAATCCTACTCTCATCCTCAGTCCATTTTACTGTGTTGTAAAACACATTAATGAAGTAAACAAATGGTTAACACAAGATTTTAGCTGCGACTGTCCTTCCTGTTGTACCTAAGTTGCTGCATTCTGGCTGCTGTCTGTAGATTCCTTCATGCACGACTTGTATTCTTTCGGATGTTTCATACGCAAATATTTTAACAGCGGCGATGTTGTGTTTAGGGTCCTCGCCACCACGAGACAAATCATCATTGCAAGTTGAACATGTAGCTGGACTTGAATGGCCTTTTGACTGAAAGTACTGCCAAACAACACTTTTTCTGCTCACGAGTTCCATTTTCACTTTTGCGCAGCCTACTGCATTGAACGCTCCACCTACGTAAACACCTTCCAGTAATCAACGGCGGCGTCATTACGCCGAGCAGCGTAGGGTTCGGTGGAAAAAAAAACTTCGGCAGAAACCGAACCCTTTCAAAAAGCCCAATATTCGGCCAAATCCAAAGCCGGATCCTGGGTTCGGTGCATCCCTAAATACTACCACTCGGTTGCATCTCTGTTTGTCAGCATGTACAATGTAAATGTGTCCATCCTCATGCGTTGTAGCAGAGGGTCCTGATAGGGTTGTGTTGCCTGAAGCTGCAGCCAGACTCCTCTGGTCCATTAAGATACAGGAGAGGAAGGACATAGTGACAGAGGGACCCTGCTCTGACTTTATTGAGACAGGGATCAAGTTAGACTGGAGGTGAGAGCAACAGAGACACATTAGACATTAGGCAGTAACATACTGTACACACCTTCCTAACAACCAGAGACAACACTGCAACCTGTTTTTCACGCATCACACCTGCACTTTTAACCCACTAGTTTCTCCTGTAGACTCATAACTCATGGTTATTTAGGTTTATTCACTGTTCTATGTGAGCAGTGAAGCGAATTATGGCACAAACTCCTTTCCTTGTCTAAATGTCTGTTTGGGATAAAAAGAATCCCTGATAATTTTCACTGTCTCTATAAAACTACTTTTTCTAAGTGTCAAGTCATATTATATTAACCACTTCTTTGACACTTTTATCAGGGCAGTAGATCAACTTGGAAGCAGTTTTTGGTCCAGTGTCACTGCTCACATAATTCCTGTCAATTCATAAACATATAGCATAAGTACGGAAGAGGATTAGGGCCACATGTGGAAAAATGTATTTGAGTCCTGAGTTTAAAGTAGAATTCTGTGAATAAAGTGAGAATTCTTTTTCCCACAAAATTCTGACTTTATTTTCATAATTCTGACTTTAAACTCAGAACTCAACTAATTTTTTCACATGTGGCCCTAATCCTTTTCTGTAAATTAGCCACACCACTCAACCACAGTTTTTTTTTGTTTTAGCTTCACGTAAAAGAAATAAATAAAAATACATGAAAAATATTCCATTTGTTTGCAAAACATTCAATCCAAAAGCAGCCGTTTCTGCATTCCTAAACTTTTGAATTTAGTATATTTCAAGTTTGTACCTTTTGTGGAGTGTCAAACCGTTGGTTAGTAAAAAACAAACAAAACGTCAAAAGAAATGTTACTAGGATAACAACAAATACAAAAAGCTGAAATTAAACATACAGGGAAAGGTGCACACTAATCGTATACCTGTTGCTCTAGTGTGAACAAACCTTCAGTGCTGTTACACTATATAGTCATAAATTCTTAAAAAAAAAAAAAAATACCCTGCTTAACCTTTTTACTTTTAGTCTAATTTCCTGAAAAGGATCCTCTGTAGCAGGAGTGTCAAACTCAAATTCACTAAAGGGCCCCACTGGAAAATGAGAATCACATCGAGGGCCAGACGTGTAGAGTTTCTCGACATGCTTCTATTCAATCGAAAAAGTCAAATATTTTTTTACTGTATTACTGCATCGTCTCACTTACTGTTTGGTCGACATAAAGTCCTAAAAAAAAAAAGTCAGGAAAAAAGATCCTTAGCCATCGGAGATTTAGCAAATCAACAAACCCAATAATTGCATTTTTAAAAGCCTCACAGCAACCTGCTCCACAGCCTGAATATGAAAACCTTCTGGCTCTGTGGGAATTTCTGAGTCTCAAAGTTGGCTAATTTGCCAAATTCTGATTTAAATGTCGCGTAGTTGCAGTTAGAAAAAAACATCTTATTAGCCTGGGAAAAACCTAACGAATTTCCGGCAAATTTGAAGATTTGCTCTGCAAGTCAGTCTGACCAAGAGCCCATTCAAGCCCATTTCAATTTTTTCCAAATCGAGGCACCAATCACAACCGTTGAGGCGGGCTTATCAACACCAGCCAGATCGTTGGTCTGATTGGTTGAAGGACTATCCAATTACGCCAAGAGGCATTTGAGTGGCGTCCGTTGATGACGCCCCTTTGGAAATGGGCTGTGAATGAACCTTCCCCAGACCCACTCTCAGTTACAACTGACAAGGGTCTGGTTTCAACCAGGCTACCATCTTATTGGTTTGGCGCACAACTAGGCGTGCCAAAATTTAACGTGATCCTAAGTCGATACGGGAGCGGATCAACATTTTCGAAGGGCTGGATTTGGACCGAGGGCCTTGAGTTTGACACGTGCTCTGTAGAGATTACATAACCTTAAAATATAACCCGAATAACTGCTGAGTCAGTGAGTTTGTGTCATCTTCTCTCTCCTATACCAACACCGTCAGTCCCTCCTAAATCTCTCTCTCATCTTAACCAGAGAAAACTCCATCTATAATATGGCACACAGAAGCAGGCAGACCACTCACTTTAACGTTTGCTGCTGTAGTTTATTTACAAATATTAAAAACTACAATCATCTTCAACCTAACGCACAACAAAACAACTTCACCTTCACGTCGCTTTGCTACCTCATGCTCAAGTCCAAAAAGGTTTATTTTACATATTTAAAATACATTTAGAATCATTAGTATTAGACTACCAACAATACAATGCTGACCGTTGCCATTAAACGCAACATATTGCACAGCCTGACTTCATTCATATTTTTTCTTTATCTTAAATAGTGCAAAAGGGATTTTTTATTTTTTATTTTTTCAAACAGGAATGTTCTAGAGCCTTAGTCCAAAAACAAATGTACTTTGTACAGTGAACCACCCACATAATAAACAAAAAAACAACATGAAGGAAACAAAATCCAACTTTGTCTGTAAAACTAAATAATAGTTAATAACAAGGTAGGAAAACAACAAGAGGAATAAACACAAATGTGTGTATAGATTGCCACAGACAACAAAATAAATCTTCTCCACTGCGGAGAACGGGGGCTGAGTCCACCTGAATGCCCCAGGTGAGTTTTTTGTCTTTCCAAAAAAAGAAACAAAGAAAACGTAAAAAGAAAAATATATATATAAACACATACAAAAAAAAGAAAGAAGAAAAAGTAGGGTGTTAGGAACTGAAATTAGTGTCCGGTTTTAGCTCCACATGAGTGTCAATGGGTTTCTCTCTCTGGTTTCCAGAGTCAGCTACAAGTTACAAGATTTTCTATCCAGTCTATTTCTGTTGGATAAATCCTCAGTACTCGTTTACATGGACAATTATCAGTGTGTGTGTATGTGTGTGTGTGTCTGTGTTTGTGTTTTAGTTCGGTTGCAAGCCTGAAATCCATTTTCATGTAGTTGCCACAGAGCCGTCAAGTGACAATGGCCCAGAAATTAATCTGTCACTGCAGCAGCTTGACGGACAGTAAAGAGACCAGTTCTGTACCTTTTTACCTCCGAGGAACAACAAGACAAAGTCAGGAGTTAAAAGAAAAAGAAAAAATCTCCTGTGAGGTCCAACAGTTCGTTCTTAAAGGGGGGGGAGGGAAGGTAGGAGGGAGGGAGGAGTTAGGAGGTGAGGGCAGAGGCCATGAGTAGTGAGGACCTAGGGGATTGGAGCTGATTTAAAAAAAAAATTAAAAAAAATAATGGGTAGACAGAGTTTGTCACCTCAATCTCTCATCCAATCCGAGTGCTTGGTTTGGAGCCCAACCAGAAGTGCGTCTGTCTGCAGGTAAAGGAAGTGCTTGGGGGGTTGGGGGGGGGACTTACTTGATGTTGTTGGCGTCGGCCACCGCCGCCGAGAAGGAGGAAGTAGAAGAAGAGTCTTTTATGGACCTTGTGAGCGGGACTACGATGTGTCCCGGCACCCAGCCCTCGGCGGCGGGCGATTGGCTGTTGGCTGGCCGATAGACGAGGTACATGTTCTGCTGATTGGTGGCCAGGATCTGGACCGTCTCTCCCTGACTGACGCAGATCTCGTTCTCCTTGAGCGCCGAGTAGTCCTGCGAGACCAACATCGTGGAGGAGACGCCGTTACAGCCGCCTTCAATGTCCTGTGGGGGGAGGGAGGGGGCGTATGGCGAAGAGAGAAGAAGACAAGAGGAGAAAAACACAAAGAGGAAAAGAAATGACAGACAAAGAGAGGAGGAGGACAATTGAGGACAAGGTTAAGGTGAGTCTATGTGGGTTGGATAACTGTCCTGCTGGCTGTGACGCCATTACAGCTGACCCAAACCTGGGGAGCACAGGAAGGCCAGGGCCCGGGGGTAGGGGGAGGAAAAACAATTACAATCAGGAGTGTCAGCATTCTGTTTCTTTTTTAGCCCTACGACAGTTGGTCCCATCTACTGTTCCAAAAAACTAGCTTTTCTTACAAAAAGTTTTGGTTCCTTTTTAAAAGGTTTTTGTCATGATTTTTTTTTAAGGTTTTGCTGCTTTTTCCTACATTTGACGTTTTGCCTATTTTTTCAAGGTTTTTTTTTCCAGATTTTTGTCACTGAGTTTTTTTTCCAATATTTTTTTTAAATGTTTTTGTCGCTTTTTTTAATACACAATCTCTTTTCTTGGAGTGATTTTAAATAGGTCTAGTCTTCACTGACAGTGAACATTTATTATTATTATTATTTTGACATCCCATATTTTCTAATATAAAAAACTTGGAAAACGGGTCAAATTTGACCCAAGGACAGCATGAGGGCTAAGAGGACTTAATCGACATGACATACTTTAAAGTATTAAACTGAAAGATAATAATTAAAAATAATAAGACTATTATATAAATGTGTGTTTAAGTCACTAATGCCGCATGAGGTAACAGGATGGTAGCTGAGCTTATGGTCCACAGATAAGAGCCCTTGCATTTACGGTACTATGAACTGGATGTCCGTTGTCCTGGTCTCTGCTAGCGTCGCAAGTAAACGGTTAATATAGCCAAACAAACAATGAGAAGAGCGATAGCATTAAACTTCATAAAAAAGTGAAAGTGAGATCCCCAAAACACACCTGCAATTACCGCTTATCGCCATCGGTGCTGAAGACACAGAGACTTGAGATTGTAACCTTACGTAGAGTGCTTAAACTTCCGCCCAAACAGAAAACATCTGTCATGAATGCACATTTTTTTCAAAAGGAAATACCATTCCCCTTCTTTGTATTGGGAAATAGTAGAGGTGTAATGAGATCTCGTCCCGGGAGATTCAATGTGACGAGACTTGTCATCGAGGTAAAAATTGTCTCGCCATATTGGTCACAACTGCAGAGCAGCCGCCAGTACACTGACCTGGTGCGTGTCTATACGATACGATTCTGGCTTTGTAGATGAGTCTGGCTTGGACCTTTAAATTAGCATACAAGATTAGCATAGAAGACGGAGTTCACGTTTGCAGAGCTGTATCGGAGTTGCAATTGTACAAAGCTGCCGTTAAACCCAGCGTTAGAACGTTAGAGGGTACGGGGTCTCTCTCTCTCTCTCTCCCTCTCATACATCAACCAATGTGTCCCTGAGCAAGACTCTTAACCCCTAGTTGTCCCAGAGGTGTGAGACCTAAATGACATGTAATGTAAAAGTGTCAGCAACACATATCTCAGAACCAAACTATCTGCGAGGTTAGGGGCTACAAGGGACTCAGTTTTTAAAGGTTGCCTACTATAGAGCCTTAAAGAATGTAGTACGCAGTCTTTGATCTATTTTAGTTGAGTGTCACTTTAACTACTGATTGCCAAACCCTAAAAGTCTTGTTCTCAGATATATTTCTCCCTTGAGGGGAGGGTCACGGTGCTTCGATGTAGAGCTGTAAATTAAGAGAGCGAGCAGAGCTGTCAAAATGTTGTCGGTCAAAGTAGGCCAGAGAGAGAACAGCTTGGTAAGTGTGTGTGTGTGTGTGTGTATATATATATATATATATATATATATATATATATATGCTGCACCTGCAGTAGCCCAGATTTTAACCTTGGCATTTAGCAAACGGGTAACAGACTCACAGACAGCCTGAAGGGGGAAAAAGTGTACTTCATGCCCTAGTTTACCACCTGTCTGCTGCAGTTCTACGGTTATAGATTTTCAAAACAATAAAAGTGCAAAATGAAGAGGAGTTTGTTGTTGTGGGTCTCCAAAACTACACCTTGTTAGTTGCGACTTTTGAGAAACTATGAAACATTATCCAGACTTGACAAAATATTGAAAAATATACAAAAAAATAATCTGAAGAAATAAAAAGCTAACAAGCCAGTTCCCCTCCCGTCACGGCTGTCCAGGCCGTTTGCAGGAACTCACCCTGGAGTCGAAACACGTCGAGCCGCCGTTGGAGGTAGACGCCTTCATCTGGCTCCTCCCTCTCTCCGTCTCCTTGTCCCCGAGGCCGACGGCAGAGGACGGGCGGCTGTGAGACGAAACAGAGGGCCGGCTCCCGGAGGACGAGCGGTTTCTGGTCAGCGAGGAGCTGCCGCCGGCTCCGCTCTTCTGGTACTCGATGGGAGACTGGAGAGCTACAATCACACCGGGGTTCCCCCCAGAAAACTCGTTAAGCCCGTTGTCAAGTGTCTTTTTTTTTTTTTCCGAGGAGGGCTCGGCTGAGGCTAGTCACAGACTGGTGCCAGCATTAAAGCAGAGCCCAATAACCCTTTTTCATTGCAACCATGTTTGATTTTTGTTCATGTACGATAGATTTCTCTATAATGTAGCTAAAAACACCCCGCTTTTTGGCAACCAGATAATACATTTCAGACCGCTAAAACATGCAAAACAACTGACATGGTCCGATTACATGTGTGGAATTATGACAGTAAAAATGTAACTAAATCAGCATAATGGGTATCTTTACAGTATCACTACTGGTTCATGAGTGTTTAGAGCAAAAATGGAGAATAAGAATACTTTTGGAACTTTGGAAAGCAGAGACAGAGACGGTGTTTGAGTGAGCTGAGGAGAACCTCATCTTTTTACACTGTAGTCTGTCTGGGGGGGGCGGGTCCTTTGTGTCATGCATCAGAGGAGAATATTGTAGGGGTGTGTGTGTGTGTGTGTGTGTCTATTTTCTCACCAGACAGGAAGTTGCTCTGAGCATCCAGGACATCCTGGATGTGTCGGACCCAGACCTGCTTGATGTCGACGTTGGCGGCCTGCAGGGTGAAGCGCTCTGACGAGCCGCGACACGACAAGACAAACTTACAAGGATCGCTGTCGGCGCTGTCCTCCAGACCCAGGTAGGATACCTGTGGGGGAGGGGACCAAGGTGGTGAATGCTGTTTTTATCTATCAGAATTATTTTTTTTGGGGAGGGGGGTGCATTGTGTCATAGTTTTGGGGATGGAGTGTCCCAGGTTATGTAGTAGATTTTTCACAGATTTATTGGGATCAAGTGGAAAAAATTACTAGATTTTGGAAATAGGAAAATAAACTCTAGGAGCAGGATCAAGAGTGTAATAAAGTGACTCTAAATATAATTTACTAGTCTCTATCTATCCATCTATCTATCCATCTATCTATCTATCTATCCATCCATCCATCCATCCATCCATCTCGTTGACGTTTCATTTACGGGCTTGTTCAGGTGCCACCGGAAATTCTGCTGGATGTCCCTAATTTTCACCTTCCGCTTTCTTTGTGTTGGAATTTTAAACTCCGGTGGATTTCTGAGGACTATGGTTAACTGCTCCTCAGATCTCTGCAGGGGAAATCCAGACAGCTAGCTAGACTATCTGTCCAATCGGAGTTTTCTCTTGCACGACTAAAACAACCTTTGGGGCGACCTCTAGCTCTCCCAGTAGAGTGTGCGCCCCATGTAGGCCACCAGGCTGAGGCCTTGGCAGCGGCCCGGGTTCGAATCCGACCCGCGGCCCTTTGCTGCATATCGTCCCTCCTCTCTCTCCCCTTCAAGCTTTCCTGTGGATAGATCCTGTCGCCATAAAAAGCCCCCAAAAATTATATTTTGGAACTACTTTTGAACTTGCACGTTCCACCAAAACAAGTTCCTTCCCGAGGCTATTTTGCAGCGGCACCGTGGCTCCGTACGGCACTTAGCGCCCGCCCAAGACGATTGGGATCGGTTCAAAGAAATGTCAATAAACCAGATACACGTTTTTCTCCCATCCCGGAATGCTGGGTGAGCTAGCCAGACCTTCCTTGGCAGCGCTGTGGAGGAGGGTCTGGCAACGCGAGACTAGTCATTTACTAACACAAAAAAGTAGATGTAGTGTTGAGTTTGTGTTTAAATGTGAATTACTAATCTTATCCCCCCCCCCCAGAAAATAAAGGAACCCATCCTCTGTGTACCTTGATGCTCTTCTTGAACTGGTATCCGGGCGTGGACGAGCCTTTCCTCAGCAGCTCACTGAAGATGACGATCTGCTCAAAGAGGAAAACTCGCCGTTCTTTGGAGCGCGACAGGACGCCGGCGTCCTGCTCTGTTACAAAGAAGGTTTCCTGCTGCAGCAGTTTGCCCTGACAGGTCAGTTTGCCCTGCGGAGAAATCAAGATTGGTCGACACAATTAGTTTAGTGCTCACTGGTCAGTTTTTCTAATTATTACCAGTAATAAGCAGGTGGAGGGTTTACTGGAATACAGCAAAGCTGACACAATCATACATTTCTTTACTCTGCTGGCAGGTAAACTGTGCTTTGTGCAAACCGGTTATTAAATCAGCAGAACAGGAAGTGAATGTACCTCGTATCCCTGCAGCCGACCCAAATTCATCATGTCATTACACAGTTTAGGGACTTGAGACATCAGATCTACTGCTTTCTGTAGGAGCCAGAGAGAGTGATGTACATCTTAGGCTGGACAATGAATAGGCACATTAACAGACATCCACCTATATAGATATGCAATTGCTTCAACACAACAACAAAAAGTGATTTATGTGACATTTCAGTATTTAAATTTTTTACCTCAATTTGTTCGCAGTCGATGCCTGCCTTGGAGCTGTACTTCAGGAAGTCCTGAGGAGAAACATGGCCGCACCCTTAACACTGTCAATTCAGTTCACTACAGTTTCAACACATCACTGTACCCTGAATGTCACACAGACAGGTGTGTCAGATAAATAAACATGTCCTCCTTGCTTGCTATTAAAACAGGTGCTATGGGAGATCATACTTAACAACCAATAACAACTAGTTTCTTGTAGAACCTGAGGAATTTAAGGTCTCAGGTTGAAATCTGTTCAATATTTCCCTTAAATAAGTTATCAGTTAATTAGTCTGTATCCACGACGGTCCACTTCCGGGATTGTTCCGGTGCCGCTGGAAATTCCACCGGATTTCACTATTTTCAAACGGATGTCCGTTAACTTCCGCTTTCTTTGTGTTGGCGTTTTAAACTCCTAGCTAGACTATCTGTCCAATCGGAGTTTTCTGTTCCACGACTAAGACTACCTTTTATCGTACACATGTTCTACCAAAACAAGTTCCTTCCCGAGACTATTTTGTAGAGGCGCCGTTGCTCCGTCCGTTCAAGACTATTGTGATTGGTTTAAAGAAATTCCAAAAAACCAGAGCACGTTTTTCTCCCATCCCGGAGAAAAATAGACCATCCTACGCAGCGCTGTGGAGGAAGGTCTGGCAATGCGAGACTATCATTTATTGTATTTCTTTAATGTAACAAATCCCTTTCAAGTCTATTTGAGCTGAAGTAGATTAGTTTTTGCACAGTACAAATGATTGACTTCAGGTAAAAGATTGTGAATGGAATTATTTTTGGACCACTTCTATCACTTCTTCCATGTAACTTTACAGTACCAAAAGACATTTTCAAAGCAGTCAAAACTACATGAAACAGTGTTTTGTATCATGTGATAGATGACAGAAACAGTTATTTTATAAATTCTCAAATTATTATGTTTGCATTTGAAGGGGACTATGAGTTTTACTCTAATTAATCCCAATGTTACAAAATGTTACCTTGAGTAGCAGCTGGTATTTGGTGATTCTCTGGATCGGTTTGATGAGGAAGTCACTGAGGGTCAACCGGCACTGGGTGTCCTGCTGGATTCCCTGGAAGACAAACGGCCCCAGCATCAGAATGCTTCTTTATCATCAATTTGTCAAATTCATAGTTTCTTTTTATATATTTGGCCAGTTAAATATCACAATCGCAATATAACTCTTAAAATCTTCCATTAATGCAATAACACTGCTACAGCAGTGATAAAATAATGTAATTATATAGCGGAGAGTCTCAAAGTCTAAAAAGGACATTTGGTTGAGAGATTACTGCAATTTCAAGCTTTTGTTGTTTTGCTAAATTAAAAAATTTAGCTATTTACACAGTTACTAAGAGTCAAAACATCACTTACATCAAAATATGTGTCATATTCTGCTACGATGTACTCCGACTTTGGCTTATTCTGACAGTAAACCACATACATGTGGAGTCTTCTCTCCTGTAAAACACAAACACACAAACACACACACATCAAATACAGTGTAATAGCACACAAGTCATCAGCATCACCATCACACTGTGTCTAGTCTGCATCAACGGCGGTTCATTTACCAGATAGTTCCGGCGCCGCCTCAAGTTCCGCCGGATGTCCCTCACTTTCCTCTTTCCGTCCGTTTACTTTAACCTCCGATCGCATCGAGGAAACAATAACCGAAAGCTCGGAGTAACGTTACGCGCTGAAAATAGCAAGTTTTGAAGAAAATTTGGATCGCGCAACAAGGCAGGCCTGCTTGGTTGTTTAGGGAATGATTAGAAAGATGGCTAACACTTTACTTGAAGGGATCTACATAAGAGTGACATGACACAGTAATGACACATGGACCCTAACCCTAACTTGTCATGACAAAAACCGAATGACACTTACTAAAAGAAGAGTTATGTCATAAACGTTTATGACTTGTTTATAAGGTTTATGCCACGTTCATGACCGTGTCATGTCACTGTTATGTAGATACCTTCAAGTAAAGTGTAACCGAAGGATCTACGAAGAATATATTTATGGCATTTATTCTCTAACTGGGGCATTTTGGGACCCATTGGCAGGGATTTGACATGGACAAAATACACACGCCGATACACTGGTAAGAACAAATTATGTTTAGCCATGTATCCAGCTAATTTAAACAGCTCATGTTACTGTATTGTGTGAACAGTTCACTTCATTTAATATTGTATGTGGCGTTTTCTTTTGAGGGGTGCAAACGTTCCACCAAAACAAGTTCCTTTCCTGAGACCATTTTACAGAGCTTGCTGCGTCCGAAGCTAAGCGCCACCCGAGGCGATTGTGATTGGTTTAAAGAAATGCAAACAACCCAGAGCGCCGTTTTTTCTCCCATCCAGGAGTGTACGCTCCGGTTGCCAGACCTTCCTCCGCAGCGCTGTGGAGATAGGTCTGACAACGCGAGACCACACAGTGTCTAACTCACGTGTTTGATGAAGAGCTCAGGAAGGTGTTCGTGGTCTTCCAGACATTTCTCCAGCTCTCCTACGAAGAAACTGACAGAGACAGAAGAGGGATGTTATCAGTGAGCACATGCAAACAGCACAGCAGTCCCCTCTTTGGGCCCAGCTCCAGCCTTTGGACGCCAATGCTGAACTTACTCTCGGTGCCAGTCGTAGATCTGGTGGATGTTCCCGAAGACGATTTTGTCTTTTCCTTTCATGTCATCCGGGATGCCCTTCTCCTCGATCTTCTTCATGAAGACCTGCCGGGTCACAAAAGATGGGCACGTTGAGGATTCCCCACTCACTTCTGCTCAATTAGGAATGAAAAAAATGACTAGTGATGTACGTTCTGTGCCGAGGATTGGGAGAGTCGAGAAATCCCCAAAGTTTCCCATATGGAGGCTTGTATCGTTTTAGACAAATTAAGCCACTGATGACATCCAAAGCCTCGCTGCCCGTCCATACCACATGAGAAAGTGGTTCGAGGCACATTCACCGCCCTCTGCCCGGTTAAACCATTGCCACTTTCCAGTTTTAGAATACCTATATTGCCCCTCCTGCTATATTTATACATTGTATAATAATTGATTTACACACGTAATAGCCACATGCCCTCTCAAGGCAATCCGTTAATTATACAGTTGTTATAGAATAGTTTTACCACCAGCGAATACACACTATATTGATATAAATGGATTACGTGGAAATAGACTTTTTTCTTCATCGTTGTTTCTAAGTCTCTACTGGCGCAAAAAAATACAGCGTATCACTTGTCACTTCAGAGCATCTGTAATACTTTAGATATCTTTACATTACATGTCATTTAGCTGACCCTTTTATCCAAAGCGACTTACAATTGCTACATATGTCAGAGGTCACATGCCTCTGGAGCAACTAGGGGTTAAGTGCCTTGCTCACGGACACATTGGTTGCTATATTGCAGTGGGAATCAAACCCAGATCTCCCACACCAAAGGCATGTGTCATATCCACTGCGCCATCACCGCCCCATCTGCCAGTTTTACACTCTTTGACCAACAGGTGGTATTGTGAGCAACTGAAGCCTCGCAAAATGAACCGTTTTGCTGGATAGCTTCACGAGGCTTCATCTCACAATCACTACAAATTCCAATCAATATTTTACATCTAGCTAAAACTGTGGTGCAGAGCGGTAACTAAGCACACAGTTCTTTTCAGCCTTCAGGAGGTTCTGTGCTCATTATAAAACTTTTATGGGACTTATGGGATCACATCGACTGTACAGACAGGATAATGTTGATTGGTGATGGCAGCGGGTTTCAGGATTATCCAGCACAGAAAATCCCAGATGTGCGTTTTCCCTCAGGAGTAGGTGTAGAGCTGCAACCAGTCTATATCACCAACGTTTTATATATGGGATTGTTCCGGTGCCGCCGGAGGTTCGGCCGGATGTCAGTCACCCTTTGCTTTCTTTGTGTTGGCATTTTAAACTCCGGTGGATTTCTGAGGACTACGGTTAACTGCTCCTCAGATCTCTGCAGGGTAAATCCAGATAGCTAGCTAGACTATCCGTCCAATCTGAGTTTTTTAAACTTTTTTTTTAGGCCTTTATTAATTTTTTTTTTTTATAGGACAGCTGAAGACATGAAAGTGGGGGCGAGAGGGGGAACGACATGCAGCAAAGGGCCGCAGGTCAGAGTCTAACCTGTGGCCGCTGCTTTGAGGAGTAAACCTTAATATAAGGGCGCGCGCTCTACCAGGTGAGCTGTCCAATCTGAGTTTTCTGTTGCACGCCTAAAACAACTTTTGAACGTACACGTTCCACCAAAACAAGTTCCTTCCCGAGGCTATTTTGCAGAGGCACCGTTGCTCCGTCCGGCTCTTAGCCCCGCCAAAGACTATTGTGATTGGTTTAAAGGAATGCCAATAAACAAGAGCATGTTTTTCTCCCATCCCGGAATGTTGCGTGGGCTAGCCAGACCCTCCTCCGCAGCGCTGCACAGGAAGGTCTGGCAATGCGAGACTAGGCTGCAACTAACGATTATTTTCATATTTGAGAAATCTTTAATACATTTTCTCAATTAATTGATTAGTTGTTTGGTCTGTAAAATGTCAGAATGTTTTCCAAAGCTCTAGAGGACGTCTTCAAATGTCTCTTTTTGTCCACAACTCGAAAGATATACAGGTTTTTTTTTCATAAAAAATAAAATAAAAAAATGAGTCAAATTCATCGATTATCATAATAGTTGGCGATTAATTTAATAGTTGACAATTGAGCCAATAATTGATGAATGTTTGCAGCTCTAAGTGGGTGTCTCACCTCCACCACGATGCCCAGGTCTTTGACGTAGTCCTTCTCTGTCTGAATCAGCTCGTTCAGGACAAACCTGGACAGAAAGCCAACGGTGTAACATCAGCTGAAGAAATGGTTGACCTGCTTGCAATGTGACCCGATAGTTGTGGTACTAAAAGTTGTAGAAGAGGTAGTATTTCTAGTTCCTGAATTAGAAGCAGTGGTAGAAGTTAAAGTAGTGGTGATACACTGCAGGAGAGATCTAACAGAGGGGGCCTTTTTTTAACGTCTTTTCAAAAATTGAAATGTCTTAACATGAATCCAAAATTACATTTGCAAATATAAATCAGCCTATTATGAAAAAGAAAGCACAATGATGATAGGCTTACTGGCCTATTGGTAGGTCGCTAAGGTCGCCATCCCCAGATACAGTTAATCCTAAGGATTCACTGTGCCACATGTATGTTTAACATTAAAAGATGATTTATAAAATAATGCCAACAAATATTTTAATAGCTTAGCGTTCTATGCACTGAAAAAGGTATATATAAAGGATTTAAGCCGTTCATACATTATAGTACGCCCAGCTTAATATGCAACTTAATTTTATACAATATGTAGCAGGGGGGCCCTGATCCGTTGCTCGTTCAGCTAAGGGGTCCTTGGCGTGAAAAACGTTGAGCAACCCTGCACTAGAGTACTCACATCCGTCCTCTCATAGCTTTGGCTCTCTGCTCCAGTTCGGGGTTTCGCGGCTGGACGGGAGTGGTTTGCTCTGGCGGGGAGAGAGAGGAGAAGCCGGGGTACGCTCCTGGTTCCAGAGTCTGAAAAGAGGAGCAGGTCAGCGGTTAGACGTCTATTCAAGCTTTCTCCCTTTTCATAAAATGACTTGCCAGAGATGCAGGAAAGCACAGAAATTTGCCTCTATTGAGTCTATTTCATCCATTTGGACCAGCGTCCTAGAGCTTTATGACAAACGACGACACTCAAAAAGCAAAAACTCTGACAACTCACAACATCTGAATAATGAGGTTACTTCATGACAGCAGAGGGCAGCAGCAGCCTGGTCTTTAGTAGCCATAAGGAACAACCTGTGTTGGTTGGGAGAAGGGACTCTGCGGAAGCAAACTCCCGCCTCTAATTTTCTTGATTGCAACTCACGTAAGAGTGAAAATGAACAATTCTAAACTACTATGTGGTAAATATGCTATAACCCTTATAGCCCTTGTTCTTGTCAAATAGTTCTGAAATCTTTGTGAGTTATAGAAGGGACAGAAAAAAGGGCAATGAGAGGTGATACCCTGAATTCATGTATTATCTATGCACACTCTCTCAACTGTAATATCACTATTGTCCAATAAATAAAGAAGAAAAAAGAAGAAAATGAACAATTCTACATCAGCGCCAAATCTCAACTGATTCTTGAGAAGAGAGCGATTATTTACATAGTCTATTAATCTGTTGATTATTTTCTTGATTACTAGATTAGTTGTTTGGTATATAAAATGTCAGAAAAGGTTGAAAAATGTGGATCAGTGTTTCCCAAAAAGCCCAAGATGACGTCTTCAAATGTATTGTTTTGTCCACAACTCAAAGATATTCAGTTTACTGTCACAGAGAGAAGAAACTAGAACAATATTCACATTTAAGAAGCTGGAATCAAAGAATTTTTACTTTTGTCTTAAAAAAAAAACAAAAAAAAACTAATTGATTGTCAAAATGGTTGGCGATTAATTTAAGAGTTGACAATTAATCGATTAATCTTCGCAGCTCTACTTCAGACAGCTGTTAAATGCATCGTAGCAGTTTTTCTGACACCATGAAAAGTTTAAAAAAGTTTAAAAAACGAGAGACTTCATTTATAGAATGTGTACAAACAATCTTTTAAACTAATCTTCCTTTTTAACTTAATCTCACTTAACTTCTACGCAACGCTTTTATTTCTTACTGCTGCTATGTTACTTTATATACTTATTGACTCTCTTTTCTTACTCTTATTTTACCTTGAATTGAACAATTTCCCTACGGGGATCTATAAAGTAATCTGATTCAGATTGGGCCTATTGTAAAGACAAAATGTTTGTTACGTATGTACATGTGTATGACCCGTCCATGCACACAGTCCTACACACTCACCATTTTGGTTTTAACCAGTTTTTCTATGGCGCTAACCAGCTCTGCAGCGCTGGGCACCTCAGAGGACGACTGCAGAGACGTTAGCAAGGACGAAGACTGAGAGAGGAAGAGGAGAGTCAAGAGAACAGCATGTTAGAAAGGGCAGAAGGGGCGGGGAGATAGCAGGAAGTGGAAGAAAGAAAGGTGAGTTACAGCAAGAAAATAAAAAGGGGGAAAAAAACGGCAGTGGAAGAGAGAAGAGCTGTTAGTCAGCAGAGGACAGCAGCAGGAGGACATACTGTAGCACTTATACCAAATAAAAAGAAAAACGGATATCAAATTACACAACAAGAAATAATTGGCGATTACAAAATGGTAAAAGTGAAGTGCATCAGGAGGAAGTAGGGCCGGGACGATATGCTTTTGCCCCAAAATCGATTCTTTCACGATACACGGGTGCCGATTCGATTTGTATTGCAATTTTCATTTATTGCGATTCTAGAAGGATCGTGATTTTCTTTGCCTTTTTTAGCTCGGTTTAGCTGGAAGAGGATATGACGTAGTCGCCGTCGGCGGTACTGTACACACACATTTAGGTGAATCATTGGTTAAAAAAAAAAATAAATTCGCAAAAGAGATCACGATACACAGCGTGATTTAACTTCTATTTTCCACTCCCAGTAGGAAGCATAAACAAGCTCAATCTGCTGGACGATTGATAGAGGTTAGCGGACAGATCCATTCTAAATAAAGATATTAAGAAGCAGTGTAAACCCCCCCCCACCCCCCCCACCTGGCACCCGTGTCTCACCTTGTCGTCCTGAGCTGAGGGGTCCTTGATGATCTCCATGGGGGGGGGCAGAGGGGTGTGAGCCTCCTCGTCCTGCTCCTCCTCCCCACCGCTCTGCATCCCAGAGGGGGGCTTAGAGAGAACGTTCCCATCCTTCCCGATGAATCTCTGAAGGACACAGGAGACAGGATTCACAGTCAGAAATGGAAAATGGAAAATCCCTTTTTAAAACCACCTTGTTAGTAAACGGCCCCTTCCAAACACCTGATTACATGTACCGATCCTCAAACCTTTTCATGCTCGACAAAAAGCGGGATATTGTCACCACAAACTTGTACACATTCATGAAGTGTGTGCGTGCGTGCGTAAAGCGTGATTTATGCTTCTGCGTAGAATCTACGCCGTTGCTACTAGCGTAGGTACGTGAAGACATGAACCATACGCCAGACCCTAGCCGTAGCCTGACGTGTACCTCTTGAAAAATGTAACTAGACGTCGCGGCGAAGCACGTCGCTCGGTAGCGTTGGCATTCCCCCTCCCCCCCCCGCCTCATTTCCTGGTTCTCCTTCTCCATAAACAACATGAAATCAAGGAGAGGGTTAACTTCTCCTGCTACAGATTTCCGACTGTCGGAAAGCACAGGGGAGACACTTTGTTTCTCTCACTCTCTCTACCACACACCGCCCACGCACTCCGCACAACCATAAATCACGCTGAATGGGAGGGGCTGGGATCTTGATTGCATAGCTTTGTTGGTAAGGGGTAGGGGGGACCGGTTTGAGGATGTGGGAACGATTGAGCCCATGATTATTCTATTGATGCAACTTTGCACGCATTTCTATTTTGTTGTAAAATTCTATTGTTTTCTAAATTCTATATTCTATTGTACATTAGGTGTGAATGGGTTTGTAAAATTGTGTATTCCGATGTTTTGTACTAGCAATTGTGCTACAACCGGGTGCAACGCATCTCTCCTTGTTCTTATACAAGGTTCATGTTTTATTGTGCATTGTCCCTGTTTAAATAAAATTACATTACCAACATCACCAACACCACCATCACTTAATCTTAAAAAAAAAAAAATGATCAAGCTGTCCAAACACTCCTTGAGTCAGACGTCATCATGATGAACCCTACATACACCCGATTGGACAAATTTGCTTGGCTCTCATCAATCTTTGCTTCCAAATTTCCAAGGTCAAGGAGTCTTTATTTTCACAGAGGGGCAATTCGTTTTGCAGCAAATAAAGTGCAACATAAATGACACATAAGCCATACAGACAACAGACACTATCGATGGAGGACACAAGTAAATACATACTACTAACAAAAGCTATAGCAGCAGGAACAAGAGTTTTTGTGTCTGTTTGTCCTGCATTTAGTCAGACAGAATCTGCGGCCAGACGGCAACAACATAAAGTAGCTGTTCAAGGGGTGGCTTATATCAGCCAGGACTGACTAAAGTCGATCAGCATTTCTTTAGTTTTTGCCGCGTTGATGTTCATAAAAGATGACTTGCACCACGCTGTTCCATTCAAACAACAGACAAACAAAACTTCAAATTTCCATTAAATACACTTTATATGCATAACCGCATGATGCTGAGTCATGCTGCATTTTGTGCAGTTTGGGGAAGTGGTGATGAATCACAGATAAGGAACTCCTTCCTCATGGTTCTGGTCAGGCTCCACGAGCTAGCTGGTTGTTTTCAGAATAAAAGCCTCTGAGCTTGCGAGTGAATTTTGGCAGGCTGGGCTCTCTCTCTCTCTCTGTAAAACACAAAGCTGCATTTGACTGAGCTTTGTTCAATTCACACAGGCGTATGGGGCAAAAGTTCAAGCTGCATTTACTCATTCTAAACTGCCGAGGGACATTGTGTTGAAGAAGAGTTCTTTCCTCCGTTTGTATCATTGTAACTAAATGTGGTCTCACTCCCCCTGCAGCACAAACAAAAAACAGCATTGCGTTTATATTGATCTGTTGAACACAACTTCTTTTTTCCTTCTTTTAAAAAAAAAAAAAAAAAAAAAAAAAATGCTCCAACATTACTTATTGTCCTTTGTACTTCTGTTCCTGTTCCCGTCTTAGATACAAGGTGTCTTTAATGGTCATTAAACTGTGTTGACAGTCTTGTAAATTAAGAAAAACTGAAATTGTTTCATGGAATTGTTGTTGTTGTGCCGTGAAAGAGGCAAAGCAGCGGGTGTGGGAGAAGTTTGGAGAAGACATGGAGAAAGACTTTCGGTCGGCACCAAGGTGCTTCTGGAAAACTGTTCGCCAGCTGTGTACAGGATGGGACACTGTTGACCTCAACTGAGGAGGTAATAGGGCGGTGGAAGGAGAACTTTGAGGAACTCCTAAATCCGACTAACACGCCCTCTATGTTAGAGGCAGAGCTGGAAGATGATGGGGGATCATTGTCCATTTCCCAGGCGGAGGTCACTGATGTAGTCAAACAACTCCACAGTGGCAAAGCCCCTGGGATTGATGAGATCCGTCCAGAAATGCTCAAGGCTCTGGGTGTGGAGGGGCTGTCCTGGCTGACACGCCTCTTCAACATTGCGTGGAAGTCTGGGACGGTGCCAAAGGAGTGGCAGACCGGGGTGGTGGTTCCCCTTTTTAAAAAGGGGGACCAGAGGGTGTGTGCCAATTACAGGGGTATCACACTTCTCAGCCTCCCTGGTAAAGTCTACTCCAAGGTGCTGGAAAGGAGGGTTCGGCCGATAGTTGAACCTCGGGTTGAGGAGGAACAATGCGGATTCCGTCCTGGTCGTGGAACAACGGACCAGATCTTTACTCTCGCAAGGATCCTGGAGGGAGCCTGGGAGTATGCCCAACCGGTCTACATGTGTTTTGTGGATCTGGAAAAGGCGTATGACCGTGTCCCCCGGGAGATACTGTGGGAGGTGCTGCGGGAGTATGGGGTGAGGGGGTCTCTTCTCAGGTCCATCCAATCTCTGTACAACCAAAGCGAGAGCTGTGTCCGGGTTCTCGGCAGTAAGTCGGACTCGTTTCAGTTAAGGGTTGGCCTCCGCCAGGGCTGCGCTTTGTCACCAATCCTGTTTGTAATATTTATGGACAGGATATCGAGGCGTAGTCGGGGTGGAGAGGGGTTGCAGTTCGGTGGGCTGGGGATCTCATTGCTGCTCTTTGCAGATGATGTGGTCCTGATGGCATCATCGGCCTGTGACCTTCAGCACTCACGAGATCGGTTTGCAGCCGAGTGTGAAGCAGTTGGGATGAGGATCAGCACCTCTAAATCTGAGGCCATGGTTCTCAGCAGGAAACCGATGGAGTGCCTACTCCAGGTAGGGAATGAGTCCTTACCCCAAGTGAAGGAGTTTAAGTACCTTGGGGTTTTGTTCATGAGTGAGGGACAATGGAGCGGGAGATTGGTCGGAGAATCGGGCGCAGCGGGTGCGGTATTACATTCAATTTATCGCATTGTGACGAAAAGAGAGCTGAGCCAGAAGGCAAAGCTCTCGATCTACCGGTCAGTTTTCCTTCCTACCTCACCTATGGTCATGAAGGCTGGGTCATGACCAAAAGAACGAGATCCAGGGTACAAGTGGCCGAAATGGGTTTCTTTAGGAGGGTGGCTGGCGTCTCCCTTAGAGATAGGGTGAGAAGCTCAGTCATCCGTGAGGAGCTCGGAGTAGAGCCGCTGCTCCTTCGCGTCGAAAGGAGCCAGTTGAGGTGGTTCGGGCATCTGGTAAGGATGCCCCTGGGCGCCTCCCTAGGGAGGTGTTCCAGGCACGTCCAGCTGGGAGGAGGCCTCGGGGAAGACCCAGGACTAGGTGGAGGGATTATATCTCCAACCTGGCCTGGGAACGCCTCGGGATCCCCCAGTCGGAGCTGGTTAATGTTGCGCGGGAAAGGGAAGTTTGGGGTTCCCTGCTGGAGCTGCTCCCCCCGCGACCCGATACCGGATAAGCGGACGAAGATGGATTGATGAATGGATGGATGAAATTGTTTCACCCCTGAACGGCTTTTATACATTTGTTTCATTCTTTCGGATGACAAACCATTGCTGACTTTGTAATGAAGTCCTAGAGAACATGGAAGTCAACAGAAATGTAGGGCACAGAAAGAATGCAGGGTTTTGAACAAGCAGCATGAGTAGTTGGAAAAATTTCCAAAGAAGTCAGATTGCAGAGTTTAAATATTGTCAGTAATCGGTGAGTAATTCAGGATCACACGTCTGTGTGTGTAGGTGTGATTAGGTGTCGGAGGAAAAAAAAGCCCTAACAGAAAGAGGAACTTACTGTCTATTACGTAAATGTAGTATTAATAAATCTCCATATACCTTCGTGACATGCTCACCGTTGGCCGGGTAGAGCAGATAGCTTTAACCAAGGACTCTTTGTAGACAGAACAGATAACCAACCATAAAACAGGCCTAGGTAATCACATACAGTATCGCTGAGCACGATTACAGGTAAGGGATAATGTATAGCGAGTTGGCCATTATTGCAAAATGAAGCCGATAGGATGATGCGACTTTAGTTTTGGCAAAAAAAAAAGTTAGATTTTACTGTTGGAGCTGCGTCCATAGCAACGTAAACTCTGAACAGATGCATAAAATGACCGCAGCACCTGGTTGAGGTTTCCTGCCCCGTAACTGTCAAAGTAGGGCGACGTTTTTGATTAACCAAAAAATTAGTTTGCAGTGGTGGAATACCAACTAAGTACATTTACTCAAGTACTGTACTTAAGTACAAATTTGAGGTTCTTGTACTTTACCTGAGTGCCACTTTCTACTTCTACTCTGCTACATTTCAGAGAGAAATATTGTACTTTTTACTCCACTACATTCATCTGACAGCTTTAGTTACTAGTTACTTTACAAATTAGGAGTTTTGCACACAAACCGCATGTAGTTTATTATATATGATGTTTTATTATAAATTAAACTACCCAACAATATAACGGCCTACAAGTCCAGCTGAAATGATTAGACCATTAAACACTTAGTTGGTTGACAGAACTGTTTGGATTGTTTCCAGTTTCTAAAATGTGAGGATATTTCTGCATTGAGTACTTTTACATTTAATACTTTAAGTACATTTTCCTAATGATACTTGCATACTGTTACTTAAGTAACATTTTCAATGCAGGACTTTTACTTGTAACACAGTATTTTTACAGTGTGGTATTAGTACTTTTACTTAAGTATAGGATCTGAATAGTTCTTCCACAGCTGTTAGTTTGTGTTATTATGCAACTTTGGTCAATCTGAACTAACCCTTTAAAAACATCAAAGTCGCACAATAACACAAACCAACTAACCGATCGAGACAGCGGTAGACCAGAAACGATAAAATTTATGTTTTTGTCAAAGAAGTCAGGTGGATTCAGTTCCCCGTCAGAAAGGGCTGTCTGACAGCAAGGAAAAGCTGTGAAATAATGCTAAGCTAATGCTTTGAGGTGCCTAAAATACATGTAGCGTCTGCCCCTGTCCACAGCAGTACATAGCTTAGCTTCCGTGCCGGTACTCCTGTCTGCTTCTCCTAACTGGGGGGTGAGCCGACCGCCATCTACTGTAGCTAACACACAGACTATGGAGAAGTACCACGTAGAAAAACCCAAACTATCCCTTTAAGCTACGAATTGTCAGCAGGTTGGTGAAATACCATTTTGTCGAAAAGCAAACCACAGCAGGTGAAACGTGCTATTCTTGAATCGTACTGCTTACCTCATCGATGATGTCATCCTGCATTGTAAGGTCAGGCTGTCCCAGGTCAATACTCTTCCTGCTTTCCTCTCTTCCTGATCCGGGTCCTGTCAATCAATCAATCAATCAATCAATCAATCAATAAACCAACCAGACACTCCGTCCACCAGCTGATTACTCAAACACGTACTGATGTAAACATTTTAACAAGGATGAATTCTGGCATTATAACATTTTTCATTTAGGATTCAAGTAAATCAAGGACGTTTTTAACAGCCTGGAGTTGCATTTGAGAGATTCAGTGGAAATAAATAATAATTTTGCAAGACATACAGTATATCTCTCATCTTTTCTAATGTTGCTAGAATGACTTTAGAAGAATTGTACTCCCCAAAGTCCTGCTGAGACTAAACAGGTAAGGTATTACAGTGAACAAAGTTATGTCAAAGTTATGTTATTGTCACATTGTTACGATTCTAGTGTGGTATGCGTTTGTGCGTCTCTCCCTCTCTCTTTGTTCTGTTCTCCCTTGGGGTCTCTCCCTGGGTGTCGCCCCCTCTCCCTCATTACGGTTGCGAAGAGCGATTAAGCGCACCGGTGCTCACGCGGTCATTCAGGACGTTCAGAGAGGCGAGCAGACAGGACCAGCGGGTCTATATTTGGGGCGCCTGGGTAGCTCACCTGGTAGACCGCGCGACCATATTACAGAGGTTTACTCCTCGACGCAGCGGCCGCGGGTTCGACTCAGACCTGCGGCCCTTTGCTGCATGTCATTCCCCCTCTCACCCCCCCCCCTTCATGTCTTCAGCTATCCTATACAAATAAAAAGGCCTAAAATGCCAAAAGAAATAATCTTAAAAAAATAAATAAGTAGTCCATACTCTAGTTGTGATGTACCAAGGTCGGTAACCTTAACTCTGGTCCGCATTTGTTTAAGTTAATAGTGAATTTGTTGTTTTACTCAAATCGGATCCAGTTTCCTATTTTTCGTGGAGCTTAGTTTTCAGTTGGTGCTCCTTTGCAAAACTTTTATTTACAGTATCAATAACACCTAATTTTGCTCATGCACTTCCCCTAACCTGGATTCTTTCCCCCTGGGTTTTCCCTGACGCAGTTGCAAGCAGGAATTTGCATATGAGAACTTTTCCTATTGCATGCGAGAACACTCGTATGCAATGGATTCAACATGGATTCAATGCGGCAACAATAATTCAAATATTAAAGCACAAAGCAGGTCCTTTCAGAAGGCCTTTGCCCGCAACAGTATTGCCAGACCGATTTTGTCCTAGTGTATTAAAATGAACTGAAACCAGTGGCTACATGGAGGGGAAAACATCCGAGGAAGAATTCATGGTATGCTTTGAAATGGGGCAGAATCCAATCAGAGCTGGCTCAGCAAAGACTCATTACTCTTTTATTCAACTTGTCAGTGATCTGTTATTCTGCTCGAGGCCCTTTGGTTGGGTTTGTTGTAGAACTGTCTTACCTAGGGATCGACCAATTATCGGCCTGGCTGATTATCGGGGCCAATATTTGGCAAATTGCAGATTATCTGCATCAGTGTTTTATTTTACCGAGAATTGATAGTTTATTATTAAAAAGTGAGCTACTGTGGCTCCACTACAGCTCTGTAAGCCATCTGCCACACTTGCAAACAAACTGGTAGCATGTTCAAACTTCAGGAAGCAATTTTTGTTTTAATTTATTGATTTTCTTCTTTTCTTTGTATTATGTTTAAGTGTTTCAGTTTTATTACATACTTGCCTGAAGCATTTTGCGTTGGAGTTTGTAACATTTCAAAAATTAAAATTTTGACTAAAAGATTTTCATTTTGACTATAAATGCGTATCTGTTCTAAATATCCCTCATCGGTTTCAGTAACTACGAATGATCGGTATCAATACGGGCCCTGAAAGACCAGTCGGTCGGCCCCCAGTCTTACCGGTCTTCTTCTGTTTGTTATTGGGGAGTTTCTTGACGGAGCTGCCGTGGCTGAGGCGGCGGACTGGACTGGTCAGCCACTTCCTCAGGGTGTTCCCGGAGCGTTTGGGTCCAGGGGAGCTGGACTGCAGCGAGCTGAGGGATGGCTGCGGCTGAAGGTTCGCCACCGACTCGGTCTTGCCATCAGAGCTGCTGACAGGGTAGTTTTCTGAAAGAAATCAGATACAAGTAGACATTTCAGTAAGTTCCAATGAGCTGTACTTATTCCACTTCCGCAGCGTTACATGTATTGGTTTTTTTAAATAACTAAGGGATGATCAGATAAAGTTGACCTTTGACCAGGTTCCAATCAGCTGTACTTAGGTTACATTTACATTGCTGCGTTTTGGTTTAAAAACGAATATCTTATGCGACTTGTACACCTCGCCATTCTCCCTGCTCTGGCGTTTCCGAGCCCCTAAACCGGAGAAATCTGAAAACGCTTTCTCAACGGCCGCAAACGGAGACCTTTGGCGACGCCGACACAGACGCTAACGTTTCGGTGGCTGATTGGGTCTTAATCGCTCATGATGTCTCGTTCTCTGAGACAAACCTATTAACGTTACCACGGCAACTTCCAGTAACCGGCGGAATATACATGCTAAATCCTGTTCACCCCGGCACTCACATGCCCAGTATACGAGAATGTCGATGAGATGTGCGGTTTGGGCGTGTTAGTTTAAAAACGGAGATTAGGTCTTCTCCTGGAGCTAAAAACACTTGTGTGCACGGAGATCGCTTTTGGGTAAAAGTTCTTAAAAACCAAAACGGAGCGATGTAAACGTAGCCTTATACCGCTTCCATAGTGTTACATTTCTTTTAACCCTAGTTTGTTGTTCAAGTCTGTGGGACCCGTTTTTAATGTTTGCTAAAAGAAAAATTATGCTATTTATTTTTTCTTTTAACTCTAACTTATTGGCCTTGGCTCATTTTCTGTGGAGAACATAACAAATAACTTATTTTCAACGACTGCACACAGTACACCCCCCCTCCCCCCTCTACATATAACTATTACATATGAGGTGTTGGGGTCTACTGGACCTGAGTGTATTTAATTGTAGGTGCTATGAAACTATATTGTCTTTCTGCACCTGCTATTCCCACACAAAGTTACAAAATTCTTACATTTCAAGTACTTTCACCTGTTCTGATTAAGGTCTAAGTAATAAGCACCAATAATGATAAATGTGTATATGTATATATCATTAATTGAGCTAAAGTAAACATCTATTAAGTATTTTTAAATAAATTGTTATGGCTGTATTTATTTAAAAGCCTAATAATGTGGTGGGTCCACCAGACCCGGGAACATTGGCTGTGTAACAAAAATATGAACACCACACAAGGGTTAAATAGATAAGGGCTGTGACTTAAGAGTCAAACCTTACATGCTCAATAAAAAAAAAGGTCCTCCGGAAAAAATATCAATGAAAAAAAAAAAAACATTCTGTAGATGAGTTTCTTTTCTAACTACACTTCATTAAAGCTCCCTTGTTCCGCTTTCATTAGGTTGAAATAGTTCCCGCCTCAGGATTAAAATTCAAGACGTAAAGTTCTTTGTGGTGCTTTGCAGGGAAATAGAAGGAACTTGAGGACTTTATGTCGTCCTGCTCCACTTGTTGTTTTCGTTATCACTCAAACGGAGGTTACAAGGCGTTTTGACATTTACAGTCTTGTTAAATCAGCTGATGGGAACATAACAGTTCAAACGCTCTGACTTCATAGATCATCAATCCATCAGGTTCACACAACCTGTCGGTTACTTCCATGAACCAGAAAAGCAGAAAGAGGTAGGGTGAGTAAGAGGGTGTGTGTGTGTGTGTGCGTGCGCATGTGTAAATTAGGATGCTGACACAATGACCTTTCCATCAGTGCTTATAATAACTGCTGACATCAGGAGTTCCAGCTATGTAGTACTATCTTCCTTTTAAATATTCATATAAATATACAATCTTTAATAGTGAGAAATCATAGCTATTGCTAATTGAAATTAAAACTGGTCAGAACTAACTTGAAGATCTTGAATTTGAGTTTCTACTAGTCCTTTATTTAAAAGGAGATTTTTCCAGCTCTGTCATCTGTGTGGGCACAATGTGTGCCTTTGTTAATTATGTTCATGCACTACGGCATCATGTTTTGGTTTTTGGGAAGGGAAAAAAAAAAAAAAAAAAAGCAGTGTGAGATCCAGATACGACTTTATATTAATGAAAAACAAAATGTGTCTAGCAGCTGCTCTCTTGTCACACACCCCTCGCCTGACAATACGGTCACTTCAGACACATGCTGCCATGCTGGAGACGCATTCCTTCTTCCCTTGCTCGAGTATTATGTTGGTAAGCAGAATCAAGACATTGTTTCAACTGTTTAAGCAAAGGTGTATTCGGTTGCAGGAACCAGGAGGCAGGAAATAAATTATTGGGTCATGTTGAGCGTTTCACTGAGATGATATCACATTTAAAGTTACAGTGACACATTAGCGCATAGTTCAAACCACAATGCAGCCTATAAAACCATTCTAGTTAAGAGAAAAAGGAAGCTAAATGATCTCTGATGTCGGCTGCAAAGCCAGAAAACATTTGAACATCTGAGTGTGTGTGTGTGTAAGAAACGGTAGTCATGTGTCAGGAGTGTTGTGGATCAGCTGCACTTTGCACAGCTGGGAGCCATGTGCTGCAGCTACTGTAGTGTTGTGCTGTGTGCATATGTGTGTGTGTGTGTGTGTGTGTGTGTGTGTGTGTGTGTGTGTGCGCCAGACAGGAAATGAAAGGTTAAGGGTCAACGGAATCTCCTGAGATGTTCAGCAGTACCATCTTTACATACAGAGATCCTTCAGCACTGTTGTAAAGACGACCCTACATTACACCGGCTTTGCTTTCTTTACACTCAACCAAACAAAGGAGGCATAATGCTGTCCCACTGTGGGATTTCAGCAAGCCTGCTGGCGTGAAAATAAAAGGGGTGTAAAAGGGGATTATGAGTGTTCATCTTCATTTCTCTCCCTATTCATGTTCTCCCTTCCTTCCTCTCCTCCCTAATCTCTGACCTGCTTTTTATCTGAAGGTCTCCTACTTGTACACACATGCATTTTGCTGTGCTGTAGACGGCAAAATAAACATGTGATATTATGTTATTTCTGTCACAATGTTCCCTTAAAATCACTTTCACTTCCTAGAAGTATTATAAGCCAGAGGAAGGGGGGGTCGGGGGGTCAAAGGCCAGCAGCGCAACAATGTGCAGAAAGACGCGTGCCTCCTACCCGGCAACAGCCATGTTGGCTTCTAAGCAACATCTCAAACTATCTTTTTCTGCAATCTATATAATTTATCTGAACTTTACAATATTTTTTCATTTATAAAACAATGAAGTTGGTAATTTCATGTAATGTATTAAATCACAGGTGTCAAACTCAAGGCCCGCGGGCCAAATCCGGCCCCTCGCAGATTTTGATCCGGCCCTCATATCAATTTAGCTTCACAATAACTGTTGTCACACATAGCTTTTGTCACTTTTCTGAAGTTTTTGTCACTTTTGCGGACGCTTTCTTTCAGGTTTTTTTGGTGCTTTTTCCAATGTTTTTTTTTTTTTTTTATGTTTTAGTCTTTTTCTGGCTATTTTTTTTCTTCCACTTTTTCAGAGTTATTTTGATGCTTTTTACGATGCTTTTTTTCAACGTTTATGCCACTTTTCCCTACATTTTTTGCTGCTTTTTTTCAATGTTTTTGCCACTTTTTCAGACGTTTTTTGCCAATGTTTTTGATGCTTTTGCAATGATGGCTAAGGAACCTTTTTAAAGACTTTATGTCGACCAAACTGTAAGTGAGAAGACTTTATAAGACATGCGATAATACGGTCAAAGATATTTGACTTTTCTTAAACTCTACATCTGGCCCTTGATGCGATTCTCATTTCCAGTGTGGCCCTCGCTGAAGTTAAGTTTGACACCCATGTATTAAATGATTTGTGGTATTTGTGCTGCATCACTTAAACTCAAACAATATGGTTGAAATAAAATCTGTTCCCACTTCTTTGGCCCCACACCTCTTCCCTTCACAGCGTGCAGCACTGTGGGTAAATGTGTCCGTATTAGTGGGAGCTGTCGTTGCAGTTGTTATCCGTCTGTGTCAGCAGCGTGGCAGAGATAAAACAGCAGCCGAGGTCACCCAGTGCTACTAAAGGTGCCTCCGTCTTCATTTTTTTTTTTTTTTTTTTTTCTCATTTCTGCCTGCCGAAACTCGCCAGGTTGGGTGTTGACAGGTCTCTGATGACTCTCTTCTAAAAAACACATTGACTCAATTTGAACATTTTCCCTTATCTGTTGGTCTAAATATCCAACCCCAGAACACACTGGCTTAAATAGTGATTACAAGCAGCAGAATGACAGGTGTCCAGCAGAGTAGCCTGTCTGTTCTGTATAACGTGGTGAAGTACATCACGTGGTGATGAGGACAGAGAAACCACAAGCAACCCGCCCCTGCCGCGATTTCTCCTGATTCTCCCAATCACCGCGCCGCTGATTGTTTATTTTTTTTCCCCTGTCGTCACTCTGTCCCGGTGTTTCAGCGGTTACTCTCTGAAGTGGTCTTGAGAAAATGCTGTCATGCGTTCTTAAGAGAGGAAAACATGTCATAGGTCATCTGTTCACCTGCGCGTGTGCTTTCAGCAGAACTAATGTCAGGCACTGAGTGGCCTTGACAGCTGGCTGACGACAGAAACTCATTACAGCCTCGAGAGCACGTGCACACAGACACACACACACACAGACACAGACACACACACACACACACTTTTCAATGTTTTTGCCACTTTTTCAGACATTTTTTTCCGATGTTTTTGATGCTTTTGCGAAGATGGCTAAGGAACTTTTTCCAAACTTTTTTTAGGACTTTATGTCGACCAAACTGTAAGTGAGAAGACTTTATAAGACACGCGACACACACACACACACACACATACAGAGACACACACACACACCCACCCACAGCTGACTGATAAGACATCATTGCTTTAACTTTTAAGAAAAAGGAGTGCTGCTGTCAGCTGACCAGTCACCACGACAACCAGGAACAGCTGTACATGGACCATGCCACACAATGAGTTTAAAAGGATGACCACAAAAACAGAATACTACACACACACACACACACACACACACACACACACACACACACACACACACACACACACACACACACACACACACACACACACACACACACACACACACACACACACACACACACACACACACACACACACGGTCCGTTGCTTGGCGTTTCTGAAGCTTTCAACCACATCTCGCAGCCTTCCTCAGCGGAGGGAGTGATGGGTTCAGTTGGTGAAACCTCAGTAACAGAATAGATGGAATAAAATACACCAGTCTTTGTCATTGTACGTGTGTGTGTGTATATATATATTTTTTTTGTTTAATTTCTTTTCTTTTCAGTATATGTTATAAAATGTTTTAATATTGTCTGATTAAATGTTGTCTTGGACCCCAGGAAGACGAGCTGGTCGTCTAGGCGTCAGCTAATGGGGATCCTTATAATACAAAAAATACAAAATGCATGTACGGACGAAATTTAATGCAACCCAAACATCTGCAAAAGTGCAAAACAGGTGAATAAATAAATAAAAAAAGAACTTCTCAATGTCACTATTAAAAAATGTATTAAAAAAGATGTGATAAGATTGTGAAGAAAAAAAAAAAAAAAAAAAAAACACAAAAACCTAAAGAGACAAAACATTCCCTGTGTGATTCGACCTTAATACTCAAGCAGCATTAGGTGCAGTTATGACTTTTGGGTAAACTGTTGTAAAAGTATTTGATTGGTACTTAATGGCCCACAACACATTCCTCTATATTATGTCATCAAACAAAAACGATGACCGCAGTTCCACTCATGATCTTAGAAAAGGAAGAGGGCCCAACAGCCCCAGGAACAAAGGGACTTTATATTTTTTATACTAGTTAAACAAGGTGACAAAACTCATACATGCCCGTCTTTGTGACTTCAAATCTCGAGGTGTTGTGGATGCCACATAAATTACAGTGTAGTAAGTACAAAATCCGAAGCACCAGGTTTGTACATCTTCTATCTTGTTCCCGGTAAAATCACGCCCACACCAACGCAACCATTTTCTGACATAATGCTACAGTCACAAATGTGTCCCTCACACAAACATTTCAAAAAACTTTCAAAGCTACGCACAGCACAGAAACTACACACACAGTTTGTCAGTGGTCATCATTTACCGAGGTCCAAAGCTTATTTTCAATGTTCATCTAAGAAGTGATAGTTGGGGAGTGTTGCAGCGTTACTACGTGTGGGAAACACGGAATATTGCGTGTACTACAGAGTACAGCAGAGTCACACTGACGGCCACAGTCAGGTGGGACCAAACAGGGAAGCTTTTGTTCGGCAGCCGACAGAAAGACAGACTGTCTACTGTTAAAATCCCCATCACTCACTATTCTTTAAAACACACACACACACACACACACACACACACACACACACACACACACACACACACACACACACACACACACACACACACACACACACACACACACACACACACACACACACACACACACACACACACACACCTGTAGATACTAAACCAGTAGCTCTGAAATGCAACAGAACAAGGTTGTTGTCTTGCTCCCGATCTCACACACTCGGTTTCATTTTGTAATTTCACACAACACACACACACTCTATTGACAAGAGAGTATTTGAATTCACACAAAAGAGTCCAGGTAAGTGACTAAAATAGTCTAACCACTAACTAGCTATGCTCACTAGATGGATAGGACTCAAAATCAGAGAAATGCGTGTAAGATTAAAACACATTGTGCTGTGTGCATGTATGTGTGTGTGTGTGTGTGTGTGTGTGTGTGTGTGTGTGTGTGTGTGTGTGTGTGTGTGTGTCAATGACAGGAAGTGATACAGTAATTGGGGAAGAGGACATTCCTGTCATACCTCTCTCACTCTCCTGTCCCTTACATATTTGACAACACAGACAACTGGACTAACTACTCAAACATATTTACTGAGCGTAATCACAAGAGCACTACTGTAATGACAGAGACGCACCGATACTGACTATAGTCATTCTAGGTTGATATACTATACACATTATACACTGGCATTTTAATTCCCGTTTGGGTGTTGACCAATTTGTTGCAGCATTTGCAAGGTTTACACTTGAACTTCTAATTCCTGTTAATTTTTTATATTTTGTACCATGTTGCTAGTGCCCAATGTATTTATTTAATTATTTGTTTAATAATAACAATTTAGATAAAAAAAAAGGAACTTCAATTGAGTCAAAGCAGCAGGGTTGGGGAAACTTTACAATAGCAGGATGTTACATAACGGGCCCGTTACATGGTAGCAAAACACATATGCATTCGTACGACAAATTTCATCTCTCACTTGAGAAGACTTCGGTATCTTGCTTGTCTCTACAATCTTCTCAATTATTCTCGCTCTCCCACTCTGCCATATTGTATTTGATTCAATCCTGCACCGAGCCACTGGTTTGGGCCAGTATTCCTTGCAACAGCAGTAGGACTAGAAATGATACGAGCAGTGGAGGAGGGTCTACCTTTTTCTAAATGAGCACAAACAGAATCACTTCCAGCCCTCCCAGTTAGAGCAGAACTGAAAGACGTTACCGATAGGATAACGGACAGTCTAGTGCCAAATAAAAACGTTTCACAAATGCAGAAATTAAGACTACTTAGTCATTTCTGGAGGAAAATGAAGAAAAGTAACAAAGGCAGAAAAGCTGCTAACCTTCCTTCCATACCATATACTCGTTTCCCTTTGTTTTCGAGCTGTATATAACACAGAAAAACCCTGTCAACTATAAAAATGTTTTTACAGGAAAAGTAAAACTTAAGTGTAGTTGTTGGGAAATCCCAACAGTTCTCTTACTCCACTGCTGCTAATACTGCCACCCCACTGACCAGACATCTCTAAGTATGAGAAGTATAAGAGCCCTGGTCCCAATTTAAAATTGAGTGTGAAGCAGTGGAGCGAAGACAGCTAATGCAGTCTCTGTCCATTATCTCTGCTTAGTGTGTGTGTGTGTGTGTGTGTGTGTGTGTGCATGCCTCTCTCATGGTCAGAGTAGTTTCCTGCCCATCTTTAGGTTTAATGGGTAACGGACGGACGTAGGATCACTTTACACCACAGTTAATCACTCTGGCCACTGTGTGAGTGAGTGAGAAAGTGCCTGTGTGTGTGTGTGTGTGTGTGTGTGTGTGTGTGTGTGTGTGTGTGTGTGTGTGAAAAATGACTGAACGCAGCACTGAGTCTTGACTGAAAAATACAAATTTGAAATAGTTTGTACAGTACATACACAATAAGATATTGAATCATATATCATATGATATATGATTCAATGCTAAAGCAATGATGTGACGTTTATAAAAAGTGTTTAACACTGCCAAGACAGGCTGAGTTATTGAGGGAATACGCTGACATTTTTAGGAATACAGAAGGGCACATTTCACCCGAACGCACACAGAGATGAAACGGGTTGCTTTCCCAAACTCAGACTGTTATTCATCAAGTTTAAGGATATGGAAATGTTGCCACTGTCACAGGTGACCCTGCCGATGTGTCCTCACCTACAGTAAATTTACAGCCGACTAGATCACCTGGTATCACTGAAATCAGTGTAACCAGTTCAGCTACATGCCACTCTGTACAGCATGAAGCTCAGATGCTCTGGGGCCAAAGTCCACTGTCTGCCCACACACACACACAAACACACAGGAACTGAGTTAAAGGGTAACTACTGTTTTTTTCAACCTGGACCCAATTTTCCGATGTTTTTGTGTCAAAGTGACTGATGGGAACAACAATCTTTGACATTGGTCGAGTATTAAGCGAGATTGCTGCAGTCGGCAGCGGCAAAACAAGCTACAGTGTTAGTTTATAGGGCAATTGTGCAGCTTGTATTTGCCTTCACAAAAGGGCATATTTGCCGCTGACAGGCTCAGATTAATCTTCTAAGTGTCTGACAACATTATGGAAAGGATTTCTAAGGAGGTCGACGTAAGATCAAGTTTTTTTTTAACATAAAAACATCCGCAAAATTGCTTTTGTTAAACCCACCAGACTCCATGTAAATAAACAGTAATTTTAGCATCGTAAAATACACTTCATTCAAAGTCGACAAACAAACTAAAAATATGGAAAGCAGTTTGGGTGTTTCCACTTTTCCAACCATCACAACTCTAGTTTTGGTTGAAATAAAGACATAGTTCACCGATTTATGTGAAAATATGTTGGCTCTGTACACGCTAAAAGTATTGCTTTTTTAAATGGAGTCTGGTGGGTTAACCATTAGCTAGGCATAGCTGTATGCTAACCTGCACATAATAATCTTTCAGCATATTGTAATTCAAGCAGTGAGAGAAAAGTAGACTTCTGTATTGTCTACCTTGACTCTGTATTCAGGCTTTAGTAAATCTAGTCATCACGGGAGACTTTGGCCAACCACAGGTCATTTCAAAGAGAGAGCGTGCCGTTCGTGTTCCTTTGTTGAAAGTTCTGTTTGCTGTTGCCAAAGGCTCAGGGCTGCAGGTAATTCAAGGCTAAACTATTAGATAGGAGACGTCATTGTCATCCGTCTTCATACAGTGCATATAGGAACAGAACTGTGTAAAATAGTAGTCCCGTTTATAGTCGAGGGAGCATAAATACAGTTTGGAGAGCTGCTTTGCTAGGGTTAGCCTTTAGCATAGCACAAACACCAGCTTGTTTGCTGTGATTACGTTTCCTATCACCTTGCCTCTAGTGTCACCTTGTTTGGATGGCAGCGGCCTGCTATGAGGACCAATCCTTAAATGGACTGTATTAGTATCAGTGTCTGTGTTAATAAGTAAGCTATATAACTAGTCACAAAAATGTCCACGTTATTAATTCAACTAATTCAAGCCTCCGGCACATAATGACTTTCTGGTATGTACCATTTTATCTAAAAATCCTCTAACCTAAACAATACTTGACAGTGACTTTTGAAAATGACCAAAATGACTAAAAACTAAACAATATCCAACAACAAATGACCAACTTGATTGCCAATCTGGAGGGGAAAGTCAGCCACTTGCCTCCAAGAGGTTGATCATTAGGAAAGCACAACCAACAGCACAAACCACAGACATGTATTCACATTAACAGTCGCAGTCAGAAAAGCCTGTCTGTTATTGTCAAGTAAGACATAAAGTCTGTAAAATCTGAGGTTACTCTAACAGGTTTTCTTTTTTTTTTTTATTCATTAGACTGGTATCCATAGCAATAAACGTCATTAATTCAGATCCATTGATCTGCAACTAAGGCAGGAAGGATGGTCTGATATTGCTAGTCAGTCAGTCAGTTAGTCATCAGATGTCTGAATGTAACCTGGTGACAAACCGGTTCAGTCAGAGAACGTGCCAGCAGCTCTGAACGAAACACAGTAGAAACCACTGAGGCTGTCTGTCTGTCTGTAGGGAGAGACAGTTATTGGGAAATTCGGAAAGATTATTACAACTCCTGTGCGGTAAGGGTAAATCCTTTGATGCTGGCCAAAGGCTTTGTCACAACCTGCTGCACACTCAAACAAACCCATAAAAACACACACACACACACACACGCCTTGACTAAGCTGCAGGAAAACAGATTGCACAATACAACATCTGATTCTCAACAGAGACAAAGAGAGAAACTGTCCTCTTCTCAATAAGTCTCTCTCTCGCCCTTTTCCTATCTTGGTCTTTCTGTGTGACACTAACTTCCTGTTTCACAATTCATTTTCAATTCAAATTAGTTGCCGGTGGCCCCAGAACACATAGTAAATGAGAAACCCCTTTTGTCTACCCCTCTTTTATTCAGTGACACACACACACACACACACACACACACACACACACACACACACACACACACACACACACACACACACACACACACACACACACACACACACACACACACACACACACACACACCTCAAAGTGTGGAGAATGCCGACAGCCAGAAACCTGTTATCTGCTTCATTCCTCAGCACACATACTCAATACAAACTTCCTAACCTTTAAAGCATGCAACACACACACACACACACACACACACACACACACACACACACACACACACACACACACACACACACACACGGTTGTCACGCTGAGTATCACAAACAGTGTCTCGGCATCTCGTCCCACCTGTGCCGTTGTAGCAGCAGCAGCAGCAGCGGGTGAGGATCCATCCACAGCAACGCCAGCCTCGCTTCATCCTCCCTCATACACACATCCTACACTCACACACACTTCTTATTAGCTGTCTGACTCCACCACCAACTGCTCGACCAATTTGTTAACCAGACGGATTGACTGGGAGAGTGTGTGTACACCACAAGCTTCAAGTCCACACAGCTGACATCCACCACAGAGAGGGAGAGAGAGAGAGGGAGAGACAGAGACAAAAATGAGGTAGGTGGAGGAGGAGCCTATACACACATGCTTGTCTTTCTCAGACATAGTAGTTGAGTTTCTCTCCCTCCCTCACTCCCTCCCTCCCTCACTTCAATGCTCTGGAACAGAAGTCAGAGTTAATTATTGTGGAGGGCTACTTTGCCCATTGTGGAGAGCAGGGATTCAGGTTCCAACACTGTGTGTGTGTGTGTGTGTGTCTCAAGGAGAAAGGGGACAGAGTCTCATGCCTCGTCTTCGCTTCTACGCGTCGGCCTTTCATTCACACGCAAACCGCTTCACTGAAAAAAAGGATCTATTGGAAAAATCCCGCCATGCTAAAGATTTTCAGAAACTTTAATGTTGACATGTGCGCAGGGAAAATCGACTTTTTGGCACCGTTCTCTCTTTTGTGAGGAGTCACAAATATGGCGACAATTTAGTGCAATGGCGAAAGTGTCCAAAACAGTAGTGCTTCTAACCGCTTACAGGACATTTTACATGTTTACACATCCACGTAGTTACTTTCAGTGTTGGTCATCTTACTTTAAAAAAGTAATTAGTTAAAGTTACAAATTATTTCTCCCAAAACGTAACTCAGTAAGTAACTCAAGTTACCACATTGTAAAAGTAATTGGTTACTCAGCAAAGTAACTGTGATGTTATTTCTTATGTTCTATAACACGATTATGTTCTATAACTTCTTTAACGTCAAAGATGTTTATATTAACTGATTGAATAAAAACAATACAGTATTTTAGAACATTTGGTATTATTTG
This sequence comes from Perca flavescens, assembly GCF_004354835.1. Lineage (NCBI taxonomy): Eukaryota > Metazoa > Chordata > Actinopteri > Perciformes > Percidae > Perca > Perca flavescens. Next base: position 9,977,373 of record NC_041341.1, read on the forward strand.
AACTCAATAGATTGCAGCCTGCCATATGATATGCATAGAAATAAAAACTTGGGTAAAAAGAAACAAAAAAAGGAAAATATGGCCATTAAGTAGTGCAAATCTCTAACTGTATATCAGTCCTTCCAGAAAAATGTTTGATTGTTGCGGGCAAAAATCCTTGATTATGCGGCACGTTTTCTTAAAAAATGTGATATTTATGCAATTTTATGCAATGAAATTGCGGGAATTTGCAAAAACTGCGGTTTGATGAAAAAGAGAAAAAAAGTGATATAGGTGACTTTTTTTTGCAACGAAAATGCGGGGATTATGAAATCATGCAAACCCCGCATATTTTGCACGGAAATAAGCAATTTATGCGCCGAAAGTGCGGCTATTTGAAAAAAATGCGGCCCTCCGCATGAATATGCAGACTTTGGCTGATTATGCATTGAGTTATGCGATCGCATAGTCGCGTTTTTCTGGAGGGACTGGCATATTAGGCCTACTGCACAATAAACAGAACACTAGTATCCAACTCTTTTAACAGAGTGGCTCCGTCTCCTTCGCCGGAGCTCACGCTAGCTGAATTTGGCCTTGGGGTTGGGTTAGCAGCAGCAACAAGTGTCCTGTTAGCATGTGTTGATGTGAGGGGCTTCATAAGATTCAAGTTGCTTGAGGCAGACGTGGATAAAGTATTTTTTTTCTGGGCATAGCGTGCATGATGCATAAACATTCCTTGCCTTTAATTTCAATGAGGGAGAAGTAGTGCTAATCAACCAGATAAATATTATATATTTATATTATATATTTCCCTCAGTAAATATTGGACTCACTTTTTTCTCCACCCGGATTTATCTTGCTGACCTGGAGATCAAACTAGCGAGCTTCTGGTCACAAGGTTGCTTCTCTCACCCACCACTCCATGCATTCATAGATGAGCATTGCGCGTGTGATGGACACTCACTCTTGCTTCTCACTAGTCTAATGAACCCAGATGCCCTATTGCATTTTCTCATCCATCTCAATTGCTATCTAGAATCCTGCCCATTAGCCTGCAGTGCCACATCTCTCCAGCATAGTTGTAAATAACAAGACATTGTTGTGACTCATTTAGTGCCCATTTGCTCACATGCAGTATCCGTTGGCGATGATGGTCTGATGATTACGTGTTTTTTATTTTTTTCCCCCCCCGATGGGTTGTTATTGCTCTTCTGCCCTGCACCATTAGGGGAAGAAACCGAAAGAAAACATTTTTGTAAATGGACCAACATGAGATGAATCTCCTCTACAACTTTTAACTGGTTCACTCTTACGTATGTTGCAGTTTAAGGTTTATAATCTTCTGTCTCTCTTTCTGTATATCACACACACACACACACACACACACACACACACACACACACACACACACACACACACACACACACACACACACACACACACACACACACACACACACACACACACACACACACACACACCCTAGATAGAGTTCTTCCAGCAGCTCCGTTTCCCTGCAGTGTCCCATTTTTCACACCGTGTACTTCAGCTGATGTTCGACAAAAAGAAATAATACTATACTATTGCAGCTCTGACTACACACTACTATAGTAGCTGGTCACAATTTGAGTCTTACACAGTGCTAGTTAAGAACTCCCAGAGTCAACTACACTCTCATAACAAGAGGCACCCTTGGTTGACATAAAAGAGAACCAAGGCGACTTACACCATCACCCTCAGTCACAGCTATTAACTGTTAGGATTACAGTGATCAAAGTCTTGATAGAAGAGTTACAGCTCGGACTTTCAGTCGGTTTCATTGACGTCAAAACTCCATCGTTTGGTTCAGTTAACATTAGAGCTTCAGTGTCTTCACAGTCTTTCAGAGAGGACAAGGAGACCTACTTTACAGAGCAGTCACAAGACCCAGGACAGACAGACACACACACACACACACACACACACACACACACACACACACACACACACACACACACACACACACACACACACACACACACACACACACACACACACACACACACACACAGCTGAAGCTTGAATCTAGAGAAAAGTAGTGAGACTGACAATGCAATGGGTCTTTGTGGGATATATTAGCTCAATGTAATTGCAGGTCTGCATGTTTTGCTATGGACGACCAGCTGAATGTTTGGAGCACAGCAACATATTGTAAAATACTGTGCAGATGCTGGATCATTGTCGCCCTGATTAAGGTAGGTGGAAAGTCAGCCTATGGAGCAGAGACACCGCGCATCAGAGAGAGCTTAAAAGTGATTGATGTTGGTCTACGGTCGGGCTGGGTTCGGGTAGGGCTTGAACACCACGGGCCAGGGCCGGGTTAGGGCTGGAGTTTTTGGCCCGTGCAGGGCTCTAGTGTGTAGAACACACCAGGGAGAGCAGCGGTAGTGAGAAGTATGAAAGCCCGTGGAGACCGGGGATCGTGTCACGCGTGTCACATTTCCTAAACCCACTTCACTTTCTTCTTTTCCTAAACCCCAACCGTCCCGTTCTTCTTTTACTAAACCCCAACCGTCCCGTTCTTCTTTTACTAAACCCCAACAGTCCCGTTCTTCTTTTACTAAACCCCAACAGTCCCGTTCTTCTTTTACTAAACCCAACCGTCCTGTTCTTGTCCTGCGTGTCATGGAAACATAAGCCCACCACGACCTTTTCCTTAACCTAACTGTGTCAAAAGTGATGCCAATAGTCCCGACCTAGCTCGTTTAGATATGTGTGTTTAGATAGGACGATAAAAGGAGACTTTTAGTGTCAATAACAACGCCAAAAGGCACCTGACTAAGAGTCCGTATTTATGCGATGGGAGTGAGGATGTTTGCAGATATTAATGATATAACATCATTTAACAAATACTGCAAAAACTGGCTGAATTTGAGCGTGTGAGATTGCAGCAACATCCATTCCTGAAGGGGCTGGATGCAGCTGCCTGCTGGAGCCCTGCATCAAACCAACAACTGTGAAGATGAAAGTACTGCACAGTGTTTGCCGTCTCTGGTGTGCCCTGAAAGTTTTAGTTGTCCTATATGTCTGCGTCTGAAGCCTGTCGGTTGCCCTTGCTCCTGCTTTTACTCCCCCTCCATGCTCAAAACAGAAAGAACAAGACATCTATTTTTGACTTATTCTCTCAACGGTTTCCCTTGATATGTGTTAGAACACTCACTTGTAACAGAACTACAACTTTAAATGTGACAACAAATCAATTTAGGTTAGGGTAAATTGTAGTGAATATTACCTGAAGTTACATTAAGGTTTTGGTTAAAGTAAAAGGTCAAAATAAGGCCTGCTTCAGTCCCCAATTGATTCCTATGATGTCATAGATACATCTAATAACTAACTATGAAAAAGCCGTGACACTAGCCTGAAATTACTACAACAAACATGAGAGTCTCTTTGGGTAAAAGCTGTAGATGGCCTGAGAAATAAGCCATGTAAATGACCGTGTTGGCCTCCAGGGAGCCTCAGATAAATAAAATCACATAAATCAAGTACTTCATTCCTTTTTTTTTTTATCATAACTAAGGTGAAGTAACATAAAAAGGAAACTGATGACCCTTTCAGACGTTAAAGCTACATTTTGTGCAGTTAAACGTGCAGTAGGCCATTTGCACACGGAAAAAGTCAATTTGCAAACGGTTAGCCAATGTGTTTTTTTGAATGGGGGAAAGTTAAGAACTTACTTAACCTCTATCTTTTCAGCACACTACAATCCTAATGTTCAACTGTTGTCCCTAGCCATGTGTGTCTTGAACATGTGTGTATGTGCCGGTGTGTTTACTTCCATGTGTAGCAGCAGTTGTCTGATTTGCATCTCTCTACAGAAACACAAAACATCCTTTTCATCAGCGAGAGCATAAAACACACCGCGGCTGCAGCAGGCAAATCAGCTGATCTCGCACTGTGTCTGTGTGTGTGTGTGTGTGTGTGTGTTTAGGAGTAAGAGTAATCTTCAACACAAACCTTCCTGTTGTTTATAAGCCATGGCAAGACAAAAACTGTAAACTGGGTTGCAGGAAGGCTATTTATATTAGAGAAGCAAACTGTGTGGGTGTGTGTGTGTGCACACATGAGTGTGTAAGTGGGAGGAAGTTTATGGCTGGTGTGTTCAAGGTTTGGTATTTAGATAGTCCTGATAAGATGGGAGGAATTGACACGTGTGTGTGTGTGTGTGTGTGTGTGTGTGTGTGTGTGTGTGTGTGTGTGTGTGTGTGTGTGTGTGTGTGTGTCTCTGCGCCTGCCTATCTTTGCTTTCATCTGCAACATAACGAACATAACTCACTGGAAGTAAATGACTAATAATTTTTTAAGCTTCCATGTCTTCCACTATGCTGTAAAACTCCCATAATGCAATGAGGTGAAATCAGCTCATTCTCATAGGTGTTAAGAGCAGCTCCACATCGCCCTCTGTAGGACACAACAGTTTTGCGCGTGTGTGTGTGTGTGTGTGTGTGTGTGTGTGTTCTAGTTCTGTGTACAGCGGTAACCATGATCACCATGAATGAGGATTTTGTGGAATGTATTGACTTGTTCTGACCAGCTGGCATTTTACTCCCAAAATGTTCTGGTTTAAATCAGCCTCAGACTTCAAACACCCAGAATCACATTGTACACAGTCACACAGAAATAACACTAACAATTAGGTGTTGCTTAAGCCTTTCAAGTCGCTAGGAACAACAAAGCCACAACAGTAACATTTCATAAACGTATGGCTCAAATTATGGCCAGATTTCCCCCGATGGCGCAACGGATTAAACATCCTCTCCACATGCTCAGACACCTTCTATTAAAGCCACCAGCTAGATGTATTGAAATATCATCTACTTTATATTTCATCATCCTCAATAAATAATGCATACACACGGGATGATAATTTAACAACATGTATTTGCTGGACAGATAGAGCAGGTTGCATCCATATTGTAATGTCCACATCCCACCAATAGAGGTCGATACAGATCAGATTACCTGAAGTGATCTGACTGCAGGAAATCAATGAGCTCTGCTTCTGTCTGACCAAAGAGAAACGCACGATGAAAAGGAAAAAAAAAGCTGAAGGCTATATTATTTTTATTTAATGGTTGCATTCACATTTTTGTATTTTCACTATTCATGGAATTCATGGAAGAGAGAAAAAAAAAAAGCTTGACTTTCCTTAGCTACATAATGACTTAAATCCATTCAATCAAGCCAGCAACGTGGAGCCAATGAAAAAGCAGCGACAAAACAACGTTGTGACCGGACCACTCACTACGTCTATCAACACTGCACCGTGAAGAACATACTGGTCCTGAGCCAGGATAGACAGAGAAAAAAATAGATCATCATCAAGTACAATGCCTTCTTTTTTTCCCCCATTTCATTTATAGCTTTTACGGTTTACTTTTTCTATTTTTGTAGTCATCTATTTTGCTTTTTACACCAAAGCAGAGCTTGGCAATATGGAAAAAAAAATGCATCAATGTCGATATTGCGGCGATATAGTAGTAGTTGACTACTATTGACTAGCACTATATGGGCTTTTAATGTGGATACAATCACTAAGTGGGTAAAGGCAAACAATAAAGCAGCTAGTGAGTCTGGAAAGTTCAGAAAATGACATCACTTTACTGTAATGCAGCTTTCAAAACCAGGAAAAGACACCACTTAGATTACATCGCGATATCCAGAATGTAAGACTACATCTAGCCTTATGTATCGATATCGATATATTGCCCAGCTCTACACCTATGCAGATAAAACAGTATAATTGTTGCAAATCAAGTCATAAACCCAGACAAAAGCCGTTCATCCGGACTTCAGCTTTGTTCTTCCTACCTTTCCCTGAGCCGAAGAAGCAGTCCATCTCCACGCTGGAGCGCGAGTGGGACACGCAGAGTGTGGAGCTGGGAACCAGCCCCTCCTGTGGCGGGCTGCGTTCGGTGGTTCGGACCAGACACCAACCGGGTCGCTCGCTCGGCCGCTCCAACAGCTCCACCGTCTGGCCTGGAGGGAAGACGCGAGTCATTTTACATCTCCGTCGTCTCATTTTACAAGAGTTGGGGCATATTTTTCTCCGGTAAAAATGTCATGCATTGTAGTTTTAAAGAGTAATATCTTTTCTTGCCTAACTTAACATTTTTTAATCAGTCCCCCTTATGATTGTACTCTGTGTTGTTGTTCTGACTCAAAGACAACGGAAATGAGGGTCGCCCCTCAATGATCCCTCGAGGATAACTAAAGGTTGAATGAAGGAGTGGAAACCATTTTTGATATCGCTTGATGAGACCTAAATGTCTGAGTTGTGTGTTTGCTGCAATGCTATACGCCCTCAATCTGAGCATGCTTTGATCTTGCACTGATACTCCGCAGCCCTCCATCTATGGGTGTGTGTGGGTTTTTTGTTTTCTCTTTTTTTTTGTCTGTTTTTGCTTCTTTTTTTTTATTGCCGTCTTGTCTAGTTTACTGTGTGACTGTTATGAGAAAAATTTAAAAATGAAGTATTAAAAAAAAAATGAGAGAGAAAAAACAAAAGGTGGAGGGTGGGGGTGTGGCCTTGACCAACTGCCACTTTGCTCGTTTGAAAGCCATGATGTCTCTCTTTCTCATGGGTGGGCCAAATTCTCTGGGCGGGCAAAGTAGAGAAAGGGGAGGTAACCTTGCTCCTTATGACCACATAAGGAGAAGATTCCAGATCGGCCCATCTGAGCTTTCATTTTCTCAAAGGCAGAGCAGGATACCCAGGGCTCGGTTTACACCTATCACCATTTCTAGCCACTGGGGGACCATAGGCAGGCTGGGGGAACGCATATTAATGTTAAAAAAACCTCATAAAGTGAAAATTTCATGCCATGGGACCTTTAAATATAACCCCAATACCTGCAGTATTTGGATTTAACTACTTAACTCGAGGAGCACAGTCAACAGGCAGACCCAGACTAAAACGTGTGAACAGGACAGAGGGACAGAGAGGTTTCTCTCACCGGTGCTGACTGACATCTCCGTGCTGCATCCTGCTGTGAAGTCCTGAAGGACCACTGTCAACTCACAACCACCAGAGAGCTGCAAACGGAGAGAGAGAGAGAGGAGACATTTGATTAGACTTCAAATCTCAAAACATTACTAGGAAAACAAGTTCTTTGTTTAGATGTGAGGTAAAAAAAGTATATGGTTACACTTTACTTGAGTGTATCTACATAAGAGTGACATGTCACTGTCATGAAGGGGTCATACACATTATAAAGACGTCATAAACGTTTTGACATAACGCTTCTTTTAGTAAGTTATGGTTAGAGTTAGGGTTGTGCGCAATATTTGTTAAAGGCAAAACATGTGTCAATCCATTCTGAATGAAGTATTGTGGTGACGTCCTGGCCTACAAATTGCATCCTACAGACTAAAAATCTTTGTTTGGTACAAATCCTTGCAATCCCCTTTAATATTTTTCAATTAAATAAGAATAATGATACAAAAATGATAATTTCCTCCAATATCGTGAATCATATCAAAACTTCAGTCAAAATCGCAATTAGATATTTTCATCATATTGTGCAGCCCTATTTCTTATGTTCTAAATCTACATTTTTGCCTCAAATAATCTGCTTTGAATCCCCTTGATGGTAGTGCAATAGAACACTTAATCCCTCAGTGTTTGCACAATAAACTGTATTATTTCAATATTCACATTTCCGTCCTGAAAATATAGAAATTGCAATTCTCTGCAGGCTGAAGGAACAGGATGAACCGGAAGCACTGTACCTTAAAAACAGAGACAGAGATGAGCTGGACATTAAAGCAAAAAGTTGTGAGAGTGTGGAAAAAAAAAAAAATTCCTCAATTTGTACTGAAATCAACTAAGGACAAATGACTGCTGTGTCTTTGTTACCACAAACATTTCGACGCAATGGAAACCTGAAGCACTTCCTGACCCTTAGGACTAATCTGTAGGACCAGTGGGACTGCTGTCAGGACAGGCATTCATTCAGCAGTAGTATTATATAGTCCATGTAAGGTTTGATCCAGTTCTGATACATTACACCAGACAATCAAACATGTTCTGTCAACACACCGGAGCAACTGTGGGTAAAACTCAAATGTATCTTTGAGCAACATTTTGCAGTTGCAGCATGCCTTTAAAGCCCCTGTACATGGTGTTTGGTGTTTTAAGCCCCCCCAACGTCGTCATTAGGATTAGGCAATGGTTAGGGTTCCTCGATAAGATTGCCATTCTGTTGTTGCGTGACTTTGGTGGTTTTTTTGTGATTAACAATAGTAATTTTTGACATACAGTTCGCAACATAAACACCCTCCTCACCCCCCTTATCATCACCACCCACCCAGACAAAAAAAAAAAAATCAAGAAAAGATAACACAGTAACTACAATATTTAAGACCATTCAACAATAGTAACAAAATGGACAATAAACCATAAACCAAATAAACATACAGTACAGGCCAAAAGTTTGGACACACCTTCTCATTCAATGTGTTTCCTTTATTTTCATGACTATTTACATTGTAGATTCTCACTGAAGGCATCACAACTATGAATGAACACATATGGAATTATGTACTTAACAAAAAAGTGTGAAACAACTGAAAACATGTCTTATATTTTAGATTCTTCAAAGTAGCCACCCTTTGCTTTTTTGATAACTCTGCAAACCCTTGGTGTTCTCTCAATGAGCTTCATGAGGTAGTCACCTGAAATGGTTTTCACTTCACAGGTGTGCTTTGTCAGGGTTAATTAGTGGAATCTTTTCCCTTATTAATAAAAAAGCAAAGGGTGGCTACTTTGAAGAATCTAAAATATAAGACGTTTTCAGTTATTTCACACTTTTTTGTTAAGTACATAATATCATATGTGTTCATTCATAGTTTTGATGCCTTCAGTGAGAATCTACAATGTAAATGGTCATGAAAATAAAAAGGAAACGCATTGAATGAGAAGGTGTGTCCAAACTTTTGGCCTGTACTGTACGTATAAATGACAACACCATAAGCCCTTCATACACGTCTCAGACGTCACGAGAGTTAAATCCCGTTCCATGGATTATTGATCGCGCTGAGCTAGATAACGTGATCTCAGAGAAATCATCTCGAGCTGCAGTTGTAAATACTATCAGACAATTTTCAAAGTTAACGATTGACAGAAGGTGAAACAAAACGTAATATGCAACCCACAGTTTTAGTCATAAAGTGTCGACGGCCCATGCTGTGGACTGGACTGTCCTAATGGCTTAACAGACCTGTTATATAAGGAGGAAATTGACACACACACACACACACACGATAGTGATATGGTTGACGTAATACTGCTGAGGCGTGTTGACCTTTACTCCCATTAAATTGTTCAGAGACGCAAGCGGCCACTAATCCAGAGAAAGAAAAAAAAAAAAAAAAGAAAAAAAAAAAAAGAATACGCCATATTCAGGGCTAGGACAATGTGGTGGCAGATGCCCTGTTGCGTGCACCATTGTCAGAATGTTTGTTAGAACTGCCTATGATTTTCATGAACCATTAAAGTGCTTCCTTGGATTTATGGCCACTGGGTTATGAAGATAATGCGCTGAACTGGATGGGTGTTAGAGATAATATTGACGTGGTCAGGTGTTTAATATTTAATGTGATTTATTGTAGCTAACAGTTTGGTTTGTTTTTTCTAGGTCGTGGCGGGACTTTGCTCTTGAGGAGGGGGGTGTGACGGCCCCTAGGCCTCAAGACCTATTAAGACCCTCTGGTTGCTGGGATCTGGGGATTGCCTAATACGGACTGATGATTGACACCTAGATGAACTGATGTCCATAAATAGGAGTGCCTGGGTAGTCGCTCTTCCTCCTCAAGGTTGCTTGGACCCTATTGGGTTTGTTTGGACTTTGGGTTGAGTTACTTTTGCGTTCCAACATTGCTACACACATCCATACACTACACACATTACTGATTAACTGATACACACGTTTACCTTTGTTTATTTAAATACATTTGATTTCATTGAGGAAACGTGTGTGTTCTCCACATTTTGTCATACCTTTGAGCCAGGTCATGTCTCTGAACAGCACATAAAGATGTATACGTCACCAATGGCACACAAGATTAAAAGTAACAAATTCAGCGGATTGAAATGAAAAGTTAGAGCAGGGCGATATGGAGAAAATCAAGTAGCGTGATATTCTTGACCAAATACCTCAATGCCGACGACATTGTAGGGTTGACAACTGGTGCATTCATGAAATATTTTCACAATGACATTTTAGATGAATAATCATCAATAATGTGGATATAATGACAAAGTGGCTAAAGGCAAATAATAAAACAGCTAGTAAGTCTGGTAAGTTCAGAAAATATCACTTCACTGTATAGCAGCCTTCAAAACCAAGAAAACACAACACATGCCATACTACGATACCCAAAATCTAAGGCAATATCTAGTTACATTTAATATTAACGACTTAACCGATATATTTCCCAGCCCTATGAAAAGTTGCAGGATAAGAAAAGGTGTGTTTAAAACAAACAAGTTCACCGATAAAGCTTCCTGTACTGAAGTGACCTGGACACCTGTGTACTGTAGAAACACTGTCAGCAGCTGTGTACCTTACTGTGGAGTATCAACTAGCCAGGCCAGACGTAACAGCGCATCACATGGATCCATTTTGTTGTTGGGTCCTTTCTGACCTCTCGCTCACCTACAGGCGGCAGTCACGCCGGGGGCAACCCAACCAAACTGAGCTTATGGTGTTCACATCAACAATCCCAATATAAATAAATGACATCAAATAGATTTAGTCAGTCGTACTAGTTGCTTTTGTGAATGAACACAATTCCCAGATTTCCCTGTCACTGTAGCCAGGGAGAGGGAGCCCTCCACAGTTGCTCTTCCTGAGTTTATTCAGTTTTTTTTGGGGGAGTTTACCATATCTGAATTGAGGGTCTGAGGACAAAGGGTGTCATACACTGTACAGATTGTAAAGCCCCCAATTTGTGATACTGGGCTATATAACTAAAATTGACTGGACTAAACACTATGAGCAAAAGATAAATCGGTTACACTTTACTGGAAGGTATCTAAATAAGAGTGACACGACACTGTCATGAACGTGTCATAAACAAGTCATCAACATTTGACATAACGCTTCTTTTAGTAAGTTAGGGTTCATGTGTTCATGACAGTGTCATGGCACTCTTATGTAGATACCTTCAAGTAAAGAGTTACCAATGAATGTGAACTGTAAAGACATTAAAGTGGCGCCAGGATGTAAATGGAGCTATGCCCTCTCTTCCTACATCTACCTAGTCTGCACTACTCTCAAATGTCTTGGAAAATGTCAGGGGAGTGTGTGTGTGTGTGTGTGTGTGTGTGTGTGTGTGTGTAAGCAGGCACTCCTTGCCAGGCTAAAGATCTCCTAGCAACGAGGACCCTGTTTCTATAAAAGGTGCAGGTGAGTTTATACCTGACAGATGGCCATGCACGCACACGCAGCGCCAAAAGGCCCTGCAGCCCCCACGCAGGTGTTGTCACTTATTCCGGCTTATTGGACCTCTGCTCAGGCTGAAGGTGGAGCTATACTGGGTATTGGGACGTCACCAAACTTCATGTACTAATAATAATTTAATTTGCTCCATTTAGCAGCAGGTGGGTGATTTTCAAATGGAAATTCAACGACAAACTTTTTATTGTGGACAAACGCTTCTGCCAAGAAACATACACAGACATAACATGTTTCAAATTATTCATAAATAGGCCAACGTATTAAAAAACAAAACCGTATCCGTGCCCTTTCCTGTTCATTGTCCTGCAGTTAACACAAACAAATACCTGGCGATGTGTTGTTTCTATGCTTGTATAAGAAAACAGCAGCAAATCTTTTCTTATTGTGGCCTCCATGTTTTCACACAGCTGGTGCTAGAGCAACGGCCAACAGCTGGTGGCAGTCATGCAACAAGTTGTTATGCCAAATGCCAATATAACAGAAGAAGAACAACACGCATCCCGACCATGTGAACGCTGCCAGTCGGAAAAACAACGTAACCACGGGGGCGGTGCCTGTTATTCCCAGGTGGCATGAACGCAGCATTAGTGTTGTTGCACCTGTTGGGGCAGGACAAATTAATCCTCCTTATTGGTAGCAAGAATTTCTGACCTAATAAGATCCCGTCTAAGCTCCGGCCCACTTTCAACCTGAGCAGAGTCTAATCAGCCAGAATAACTGAAACCACCTGTGTGGCTGTTCACAAGGTCACCCAATGGTAGCAAATGTGCAAGCTCAATGGGAGGCCAACAACTGTATCTTTTACTCTCCATCCACGGACGGACTATAAAACAATGGGCCCCGGGCCACAGACATGTAAGAGGCCCACCAACCTGTCTACATAAGAACAAGACACCCAAATTTAAAAGGGTCTCAAAGAGTCGTTTGTAGTCGTTTTGTGTACGTTTGTGGTCATTTTACATATCTTTGTGGTAGTTTTAATTTTTTTTCAGCACCATTTCGTGAGTCAGTACCCTAGACCCCCCCCCATCCAATCTATAATCTGTAAAATGTGAAAGCATGGCTGATCAGTGGAAACTAGCCATCATTCTGGGCACCAGAATCTTATGAAAATATTTGATTTCTAAACTGGCTGGATTTGCTGAAGCCAGGGTTTATCCATCTGAATTTAGTGTTTCAAAAACAGGAAATGTGTTTGGAACTACAGAGAAGCATTAAGTCATAGGGTGTTTTTTTGTGTGTCTTTTAATGAAAATAAGTGCGTTTGAGGTGTCTTGTGCTCTACTGCTATCTGTAATATGCTTTTTTCTGCTCACTGCGGCAGCGTGTGATGGTCACATGTTCGAGCAGAGGAAGACAAACACTTTACCTCCTTCAACATTCACTAAAATTCAGAATGAATGGAACCTGTTGAGATAAGGAAATTTAGGCTTTTATGAGTTATTATCTAGTGAATGACAAACTGAGGAGTTTCTCTAGCAACGGATGGATCTGCTTACATGTACAGCGGCCTATATTAGTAGTTGAGTGACAGAAGGAAAGGCGGGGTTATTAAAAAAGGTCTGATGGCTTTAAATGGTTGGACTTTAGTCGCACTCATTAATTCAGCGTGAGGTCACAACTGAAGAGGATTTCCAAGAACTTCTAGTCTATATTTTTAACGGGGCCTTTGTGTCCAGAAAAGGGGAAAGACTCATTAGCCTTATTCAGGCTTGCGCTGACGGAGCGCCAAACATGACTGCTGAGATTATTGAAACCGTGGATTTCTTCGGTTGTTCTTTCGGGGAAAAACAACCATTCATGGGCATCCCGCCAATCCCTTTAAAACAAGCATAAGTTACAAAAGTGTTTTGATAAAGTATATTAAAACATGTTTTATATTGCAATACAATGAGACTAAAGACGGTAACAAGAAATACAAAAAAAATATATACAAGGAAAAGATGACTATACATACTGGCCTGTTATATAGAAATTACCAAATATTTTGAAAAACTGCCCTTTTTCATAGTCCTATCACTTCTGACTCATGCAAACTGAAATGTTTGCCAGGGAGTGAAAACTGCTAACATAAACCAGAGTGACAGTGCATGCTTATGTGGAAAAAAGAAATGTGATAGTCGGGGACCACCAACCCTGTCTCCAAGGAATTACTCTCATATGCAACTGATTTGCAAAACTTTCACATTCACTGGCAACATTTTGTTCCAGTGCAAGAAATAAGTGCCATATTTTTATGCCCCAGCACCTGACTTCTACACTGAATGACTATCTTGTACTTTAAGTCAGATTTGACTTTTTCAATATACAGAGAAGACCAAGCTCCTTTTCTAAAACTTAAACTTAAGTGTTTTGAGTTAGCAGCATTGAAGATGTTGAACAATGTCTGTTACCATCATTTTCATTTGAACAATGTCTGTGAACTTTAAAGATCAAGCACGCGTTTGCTTTACTACTTTTTATTTTACCGCTTATCCATAAGAAATTACATATTCAGCAGATGTGTAAAAAGTATTATTATAAGGCCCTGTTTACACGAATACGCTTGTTTGCAAATATGAGAGGTGGGTGAGAGAGAGATTTTGTGTGTGTGTGTGTGTGTGTGTACGCAGATTCCCCCCCCAGAATGCTCATCTAAACACGGAATAAAATGTGAGAACGCAACGCCACTTTTGCGTTTTCTCTTCAGATTGTTTCCGTCTAAACATAGTCTAAGATTTTAAGCCCGAGAAAAGAATTATTTACAAACTGACGTTACCTGAATTTAATAAAACATTGTTGTAAAGAATGTTTGTACACAAATAACATACAAAATTAAAATTATAAAATACTTGTCACATTTAGAGCTCTTATGCTATTAAACTAAAAATACAAAATAAAGTAAATTGAAATATTACTCCACAAATTATTTATTTCTGACATTATGTCCTTAATTTAATCCAAAAAAATGTAGGCCCTTGTAACTGAAATTCAATACTTTTATGGCCTTATTTTTTAGAATATTTTTTAAGACCCTGCGGGATTAGTCTACAGTGTGGTGAATGCATTTATCCAATACAAGAGATACCCCTGCAATACATAGGTGTTTTTGTGTTTCGGGCAAAAGAAAATGTGGTAACAACTACAGTCAGACTGCGGATTCTGGACTGAATACAGCATCTTCCTGGAGTGAAACCCATGGAATGTCCCAAGTCTAAATAGTCCAAATACACCGCTGTGTCACGGCAACTCCTCTGTTTGTATTGCTGGCCAAAGGTAAAGAATGAAATCACAAAAAAAACAATGCGCACGGCTCTGGTAATACCTCTTCATAACACATCTCGATCTCTGCCCAGTGTAAAAAGCTACTTGGACGTCTTTCCATTTGTTAGATCCACTATATGTGACAGTCAATATGTCACTAAGAACTAGAGCTATTGCTCAATGTTGTCGTCACTATCAACAACCTCTACCAGAAGCACCACAGATCATGAAAATACAAGTAGTATTAGGTTTACAGAGAAAGTACAGCCAGTGACTGTGTCTGTGCAGCAACAGTGTAATGTAATGCACAAGCATGAGTGTACACATAAAGATGCTCATTTTGTGCCAGTGTTAAATTCTTATTATGGGTTTGATGCAGTGCAGGTTATGATGAGTTTAACAGTAAGAACTAGAAACAAGTGGTGTTTGTTCGCATGACAAGACAGCGATAGCCTTGATACGTCTATGAGACAGTGACAGCCTTGGTACCTCTATACCTTTCCAACCAGTAATGTATATATGAGTAGTAAGTTGTATTGGTCCTGGCTCACAGAAAAACACAAGTTTATACTCCAACTGAAGGCGGGGGCTAAAAAAAAGCGTTTGTCCTCTGACCTACAGGGCTGTGGTAGAGCCATGAGGGCTGCCAAGCTGTCAACCGCTGGAACCATGCTTTAAATAACATTAAGACCAAAAGACTAAACCACAGCTGGCTCATTGCACCAAGAAACGTCACAGAAAAGACATTGCACATGACGTCACAGAACGGACACATATGACAAGATGTTACAGAACTGGCTGGAACCTCGGTATGTCAACAAAAGATCACCGGGCTGACATATCATATGGGCGGGGAAAAGGTCCCAAAACCATGGTCTCTAATGTCAAATTCACAAACTTGCCCAACCATTCGCACTGACCTTTTGCTACTTCTACTTATGCTAATTAGAGCGGGCAGTGATTACTGACACAACTACCTCTATGAGACAGCAACAGCCTTGATACCTCTATGAGACAGCGATAGCCTATGTGATGGCTGTGTAACTATTTTGATGTTTTCTGTCTTCTGGAAGGCAAACATCTCTAATTGCACAACTCTAAATAACCAACTTTATAGGCAAGAACAATGACAAAAACACCAGTCAACTTTCAGAAATGTCAATGATGGATAATGTTGGACAATTTCCTCAAGCAGAAACTAGAAACTCTAAAACTACTGTAACACCAACTTTGTTTTGCAAATTCAGTTAATCTGCCCACAGTTGGATTTCTCCAGAGCATTTAATGCATTCTCAAAACAAATAATGTGCAGGCTCAACAAAAACATATGGAATGCCGTTTCATTCAATATTAAATAAATGAATACGTAAATAAATGAATAAACACACAAATAAATAAATATGCCTTTGAAATACATCACGAAATAAATAAATGAGGTAATACATAAATAAATAAATAAATAAATGTAAATATTCATATGAAAATGTATCAATTAGTTAAATATATTAAAAGGTTTTACTTTTATTTCATGGTAGTTATATTTAGTTTGTGAATTCAGTAACCCCAGAATAGGTCACTGTGGGCTGGGTACAGAGCCCTGCGAGCTGCCGGGCGTCTTGCTCCGTCAGGTCAGTGCTAGTTGGTGGTTCATTTACCCCAGAATATGTGACTGTGCCCTGGGTACAGAGTACAGCTCTGTTCTGAATGTGAGAGATAGCCACACCCCCTGATTTGCATATAAGAACTGGAAATAAATAGAGAGGGAAATCAATAAATGTGGCATTTAGGAAATAAAAGTCCACGGAAATAAATAAATGTGGATTCATTAAATAAAAGTACCATGAAATAATTGAAAGTAAAATCTTTTCATATAGTTATTTAACAAATTGACACATTTTCATATGAATATTTAAATGTATTTAATTATTTATGTATTGTCGCATTTATTTATTTCATTATGTATTTCAAAGGCATATTTATTCATTTTGAACTGCCATGGCTGCACATAAACACACAGATGCTATTGCAGCGAGTGTAGCGTCTATCTCAAGACTTTCTGTAAGGTTAATGCACAAACTTAATGTAACAAGTTTGTCAGTGGGCAGTGATGTGGATGGAGACTCTTTTTCCAGTGAGTCTGCTCTGTAACCTGAATCAAACTCGCTTCCATTCAGCCGTCTGGACGCAAGCATTTTATTTATCCTGTTTCTCTGTGGCAGCTAATGGCCTGTTTCCTGTCTGTCTGTCTGGCACACACACCCTGTTTAACCATTAACCTACCCAAGTACACACACACACACACACATTCCCTCCTGCAGTCAACCTCAACAGTGACCAACAAGCAAACCTCATAACACATTTTCCGTCAAAACTCTTGACAGTTGCAGGAGGTGGGCTGCACATAGATTTAGTTTTTTTCAACAAGATTCATTCACAAATAGTGTTTTTTGTCCATAGGAGCATACAAATGTATTGGGACCAAGTAGCTTCTTCTTTAACAAGCACCTTAAAACATGACAGATGTAAATATTTCTACCAGCATCAAGCCAGAGCACAAAATGTTTGTTTTTTAAAAAAATTAAAAAAAGAAAACCTACTTACACCTTTTATTTCACTATATGCTTGCATCAATTTTACAGCAAAATTCACCAAACTTGTTAAACATGACTGTGCTACCTCCAGACACACAAATAGACAAGCAGCCTATTTGTCATTACGACAGTACTGAATGAAAACAGTGCTTCATGTAAAGTCTAATTTGAGCAGATAGTGTACAGTGTGTAGCCCAGCAGTTTGTACTCACTCTGCTGCTCTCTTTGAACAGTTTAAAGCTCATCCACTTTGGCATGTCGATATTTCCTCTTCTGTCTCCCTCTCTCTCTGTCGTTCTCTCGGTCCTTGACAACTCCCTCGTTTGTGTCTTTGCCACACACACACACACAAACACGCCCTCACACTGTCTCTCCCCCTCTCTCTCTCTCTTTGAACAAACAGCCATAGCTTTGTATCAGATGGGGACGGCACTCTTCTTGGTGTGTGTGTGTGTGTGTGTGTGTGTGAGTGTGAAAGAGAGAGAAAGAGAGAGAGAGAGAGAGAGAGAGAGAGAGAGAGAGAGAGAGAGAGAGAGAGAGAGAGAGAGAGAGAGAGAGAGAAGTCATATGACCAGCAGATGGCTACTGTACGGTTTCAATCTGAACCCGACACTGAATGCATTTGATTCATGAGAACACATACGTTTAAACAATTGCCAGCCAGCGTAACAGTGTTGCAGCTGTATGCTGGAACACTTTGAAAAGTACATAATTGTAGTATTGTAATATTTAGGTGCTTTCAAATAGTACTTCCAAAGTAGTTATATATTACTTTTTTTTTTTTACATTTACTTGGAGTTTGTCTTGACAGTTGCACAGAACCGAGCTAGAAAGAAGTGTGAATAAATTAATTAAAACGTTTCAGACACATACACTCGATTCGATATATACTAGGCCAAAACCAATCAGGGTTGCCAACTTAAGTTCAACATATCCGTCAGGGAGATTCCCTTTTGATGTGGCCTGTATCCAACTGCACAACTCCTTTTAGACACTTTAATGCAGCAATGCCAAATATGTCACATGTACAGTAAAATGCTAAACAAGTTCTCCTGGACTTACACGCGTGATATGAAAAAGATGTGGAACCAGAAGGGAAATGATTTGATATCGTGCTAAATGGTGGTCTGGCTGTTACAGGGTCTGTTTGCACAAAATGCAGGAAAAACCTCTCGAATCTGATGAAGATGCACCTAGCGTTGAAACGTTTGTCCTCGAATAAGGTTTATAGTCCGAGTGCTCCAGTCTATTTTGGACCAAATCTCTGAAGTCTGACGTTTGCCCTACTCTGAGAGCAACGGACATGTTCTGTTTCTTGCCGTGCAGATAGTTTAGTTTACATACGTTTGAGATATGCATGTTTAAGATTTGTGCTGCCAATCCAACCCAACTGAAATTAAGGGAATTTCAATTTTGGTGCCAAAGATCCAAAATCGTTTTGTTCAAACCAGAGTAAAGCGTCGACAGCCTTGCCAGAAGCTCTGTGTTGCGGTTACTTGTGCAGCAGTGCTTCGAGCTACGTGCTAATGCCAGCATGCTAACATGCTGATGTTCAGCATTAATCTTTATCAGGGTTCATCCTGAGGGCGACATGATTGTACTAAATTTCATGGCAGTCCATCCAAAAGTACAGATATTTGACTCAAATGTCCACCTCATGGTGGCGCTAGAGGAAAAGTCAGGGGATCCCCAAAGTCACTAGGATTCATCCTGTGGGAGACACTTGATATTTCTGCCAAATGTAATGGCAATTCAGCCAAGAGTTATTGAGTTATTTTTGTCTGGACTAAAGTGGCAGACCGACCGCCAAACCAACAGACAATGCTAAATACCATTGGGCTTTAAACATCTGGGCAGTGATCATTACTCAGGATGACTCAGCCTGATAGACTAAAGCCAGGCGTCAATTCATTCAAGGCGCAGGGATAAAAATGGATTTAGAGGCTGCGGAACTCCTTTCCAACCAGTAATGCATATGCAGTCCTACATGAGTACTAAGTTGTATTGGTCCTGGCTCACAGAAAAACACAAGTTTATTCTCCAACTGAAGGTCCTCTGACCTACAGGGCTGTGGTAGAGCCATGAGGGCTGCCAAGCTGCCAACCGCTGGAACCATGCTTTAAATAACATTAAGACCAAAAGACTAAACCACAGCTGGCTCATTGCACCAAGAAACGTCACAGAAAAGACATTGCACATGACGTCACAGAACGGACACATATGACAAGATGTTACAGAACTGGCTGGAACCTCGGTATGTCAACAAAAGATCACCGGGCTGACATATCATATGGGCGGGGAAAAGGTCACGAAACCATGGTCTCTAATGTCAAATTCACAAACTTTGCATGCCCAACCATTCGCATTGACCTTTTGCTACTTCCACTTATGCTAATTAGAGCGGGCAGTCATTACTGACAAAACTACAAGTGACCACCTGACAGAAAAACACAGGTTGTTTTAAGTGAGGATGTATTTCTGGTGAGACATATCAGTTCTCATTGTTTTAGCTCTGTAAACCAACACATTTGGTTTGAATTAATACCATGACTATAAGGATATGAAAGTTTTGACTTTCAGATTGAATTTGAGGTCCTCTACAATAATGTTGACTGTAGTAAAAATCCGAGGACTTTGTACAGTATATCAAGGTCTTTAATTCTTACAATTAATGTGAACAATATGGATGTAAACACTGCCGATCACGGTTATAAGATTAAGTCAGCACATTAATCTTGTTTGTGTCATTTCAAATCTAATGTACTGGACTACACAGGGCTCAATTATTATTCATTATTTTAAAGTTCACTGTCCAAATACGTATGGGTAATGATTGCCACAAGATGCAAAATAAAATTGTCCTATAGTAACAGAGATGACGCTAACAAGAGTTAACACTGCCGTACGTCTGCACTGGTCTATATAAGCATGGTAACAAGTTGTATTTTTCTGTCAGCTGTAGGAGACAGAGAGAGAAGGAGAGAGGCAAACTGAAGAAAAAAAAAACTCTACAAAGAGAAAAAAAATAAAAAAAACAGGCATTCGTCATAAAAAACTCCTCCAAAAACAGTAGCTTCCCACCCTGTCTCGCCCCACACACACACACACACACACACACACACACACACACACACACACACACACACACACACACACACACACACACACACACACACACACACACACACACACACACACACACACACACACACACACACACACACACACACACACACACACACACACACACACACACACACAGCAGTGGAACGTCTGACTATGCCAATGCTGGGCTGTTATTATAGTGTAAGGGAGAGAGCGGGGGAGAGAGAGACAGAAAAAGCGAGACAGAGAGAGGGAGATATATTTGAAAATTGAGAACGAAGACATGGATTGCAAAAGAGGCAACTAGTTGTGGGTGTGTGTGCATCTCGAAAGAAGAAGGAGAGAACGAGTGTGACAGACAAGATAACACGGCGAAGCAAGACAAGGAAAGGTACAAATATGTTAATGGGAAAAGGGGGCAGTAAGGAGGAAAAAGAAAGCACATTAACATATTGAACCAGAACCTGTATTAATGTTTTTGGCACCTTAGAGTCAACATTCAAATTTTCCGTCAAACAGCGCCTTTACAACATTGAACCTAAGACGGTTTTATCACCCCCTTCAAAGCCACCAGACTACTTTGACGAAAACATTCATTTTACCTCGCAGAACACGGGATGTGCAGTTCTACCGCTGCCTCGATCGGAAAGCTTGTTTGTGGTAGACGAGCTAATTCTGTGTTCTGCGATGTAAAATTACTGGTTTTATCAAAAGGAATCTGGGAGCTTTGGAGGGAGCACGGTTGTATACAGCGGTGGAAGAAGTATGCAGATCTTTTACTAATACCACACTGTAAAAATACTCCGTTACAAATAAAAGTCCTACATTGAAAATGTTACTTAAGTAAAAGTATGCAAGTATCATCAGGGAAATGTATTAAAAGTATTAAAAGTACTCAATGCACATTTTAGAAACTGGAAATTATCAGAACCGTTCTGTCAATCAAGTGTTTAATGGTTTAATCATTTCAGCTGGACTTGTAAGCCACTCTATTGTTGGGTAGTTTAATTTCTAATAAAACATTGTATTTTATAAGCTACGTGCGTTTTGTGTGCAAAAATCCTAATTTGTAAAATAACTGACAGTTAGAAGCCTGCTTCTAACTGGGGGCGAGCCGACCGCCATCTACTGTAGCTAACACACTGACTATGGAGAAGTAGCTCACACAGCCACACTTCAAATCAAAATATCTCAACTATCCCTTAAAGAGACAAACAAACATGCCTGATCTGATAATTGGTTCAATAAACACCATATATTGTCTTAATGTCAAAATACACAAGGAATTGGTATACTTTTTGATAATTCCTCTCTGAGGGCCTGCAGAGCCATGGGAACTCAACAACCACCGCCCTTCACATACAAGAGTACCGCCACGCTTCCACTTCCCCTCTGGGGTTAAAAAACACACACAAATAAATAAATAAATAAAACGTACAGTAATCTCTCTAACCAGCTGAGGCATCTACGTTTACATCGCTACATTTTGGTTGTTAAGTGGAGTTTTGAGCCAAAAAGCAAACTCTGTGCACACAAGTGTTTTTAGCTCCAGTAGAAGAACTATTCTCCGGTTAAACTACACTGTAAGAAAAGAATGTCCTGGCAGAAATTTACCAGTACCTTTTTTTTCTCTTTATTTATTTCAACAGGGAGAATGTACAATATACATTAACCTTAGACAGGAGAGATGCATTATACCAGGTTGTATAAGTGTTTTTAGCTCCAGTAGAAGAACTATTCTCCGGTTAAAAAAAAACGTCCTGGTAGAAATGTACCAGTACCTTTCCCGTTTACGGACATTCCTGCTAATCCAAAAACAGAAACTTTAAAGTATATCCTCTTTAACGGACATTTATGTTAATAATAAAAAATAAAATAAATCAAAATACAGAAAAACACCTGTGAAAAATCATTACAGAAAATTCCATCATATTAACTGTATTTCTATGGACTTCTCTAACAGCGTAACACGGCCAAACCGCGTATCTCATCAACATTCTCGTATACTGGGCACGCACGTGTTGGGGTAAACAGGAGGCAGCATGTATACTCTGCCCGTTGCTGGTAGTTGTCATGGTAACGTTAGTAGCTTAGTCTCAGAGAACGAGACATCATGACCCAATCAGGCGGCGAAACATTGTCCCCCTTAAAACTTCCACTTGGTTTCGAGTGCCCTCGACAGTAGAGTCCCCTCAACGAGGGAAGTGGGGGTGAAGATCTTTCCCTATGAAATGGGACACCACTGTATGAGAATTAGCGTGTTCGCCATCTTGGTTGAAAAATGTTGCCAGCTCGCTGAGTTCGCAAGGTATCCTTGGTAATTTCATCTCCCACTTCATTTTAAAGCCTGCATCGGACCTCACTATGTTTTGAGGGTTGATTTTAAGGGAAAAATAGCACTTCCCCTTGCTCCCTAAAGTATTGGGCCACCCTACACCTACACAAGAACGTGCAAAAACGAGGGTTAGTAGGGCAAAAATCTACGGAATGGGGAGGTATTGGGACAGAGCATTAGTCTCCAGTGTCACCGCAGTTATCCACTACAGACTCGTACTTAAATAAAAGCTAATGAGATTAAGGCTGAGAAAATAAGGGCCGTACACAAAAGAGGATGGAAAGGGAGGATGGCAATTTATCACAACAAAAAAAACATTGTTTGGGGGAGGGATGGCGTCCCTTCACATCCAATGTTAAACAGAGCCCTGTTTAGTACAGATTTTTACAACTTACAGCACAGCCATGTACAGTATGTTTCCAAATTTCTATTCCGTTGTCACATTACAAAAGAGCCCTCAAACTCATTGTAAAACCTAATTACACACAGTGATAAATGGAAAAAGTAAATCCCCATCCAAGAAATCCAGCTCACAGTTAAAGCCGCGGTCTGCTGTGTCAGCATATGAAATATGAAACATATCAAAACAAATTTATTTTTTTTCTTCAGAAAAACCGAAGAGGAGGATCCAAGAATAGCTAGCTTGAGTCTTTTAAATCCTAGAAACAATAAACTGGACCATAACAACAGCACACCCACACTCCAAAAGAACTGGAAAAAAAATGCATTATGATGTTTTCATTGGACAGGAAGAGGTGGGGAGAATAACACAGACATGCAATATAAAACCACAAAAAAAAAGATATACAGAGTTACAGTAGACCTGTATGTGCATGGTATTAATTTAGTTTATGTATGCATTTACTGTACACACATATAGCTGTGACAATAAAAGAGTGATATTGATAATGGGAGAGAAAAGAAAAAAAAAAGGAGAGGAGCAAACAAGTTGAGATACAACACACACGCACCGCACTGCTAAGGCCTCTCTGATTAGTGTGCGTGTGTGTGTGTGTGTGTGTGTGTGTGTGTGTGTTCATGGTGCTGACATTTAGAGGCAGGGTAGTGTGTAGGCGTGGGGTTGCACGGTGAAAAGGCTGCACTGTGTAACACAACAGTGGGAGGCCATGACAGACATCTGTGTGTGTGTGTGTGTGTGTGTGTGTGTGTGTGTGTGTGTGTGTGTGTGTGTGTGTGTGTGTGTGTGTGTGTGTGTGTGTGTGTGTGTGTGCGCTAGTAGCAGTGAAAAGGGAGGTACTGTGGCAACACTGGAGACAACAACAACCAGTTCAAATCAAACCAACTAATACCATTAAGGAATCTGAGCCACCAAAATAACTGCCACATTAAACTCCATTCAAAATCTGTAAATGTAATGATTCGTTGCTTGATTGCAAATTAACCTGCCCTACAAGTAAAAAAACTGGACTCTAGACCTCTACACAAAGCACTCGGAGTCACTGTGTAATTCAGAAAACATCTGATAACGCAATTCAATGACAAGATACAAGTTAGAAATGGTTGTTGTAGGGCTGTCCTCGACTAAAGAAATTCTTGGTCGACTAACACTTATAGGATTTTGTCGACTAATCGATTAGTTGATTTAATTGACAGAGCTGTGCGCTTTGAGAGGTGGTTAAGACTAGAAAAGCACAATATAAATGTAGTTAATTAACCATCTGTAAAACTGAGTTTCTCCACAATTAATCCTGCAAAAGCCCCACTTTAAATCTGGTGTTAACCATAAATGTGCTCAGAAGTTTCTTGGAAATAAGTAATTAAGCATGAATAAGCATAAAGAAATCTTAGTCGACTAAGACCAAAACGACTGATTAGTCGACTAATCGACTAAGAGGTGGCAGCCCTAGGTTGTTGCCTGTTGCTCGCTTGCCTTCTTCCAAAAACATGTACCAAACAAAGCACAAGAGCAGTGCCATGATGGACAGAGGTTGAGATAACCCTGCTCCTAAACAACAATTTCATTTAATAATTGAATCAAGGTGTAGCTCAGGACAAAGGACATGTAGATTACATATCTCCTCTACAACAAAAACCAAGGGGACATGACTTCTGTGTTCCCTCTTATCTTTTGCGCACTTAAATTCTGGTGGACTGTAAAAATAAGAGCTTAAAGATGGGCTTACTTGTCTGTGAGAGGGTGGTTGGTAGGCGGCATTGGAACAGCCGCCGGCACACAACCTGAAAAGGTTTTTCATTGCCAACTGCTCCTCTGTTCATATGGTGACATTGCGGGATACTTCAACTACACACATAACCTAACCTTCACAAACACACAATGATGGTGCTGCACAGTATCTCACTTTGCTGTGTTTCACATGTGCACAAACATCTTTCTGCCACTGGCAAAACGCACAGCCCCTGCTTCTGCCCATTGTAGATGCATGGGAGACCCTGTAGCGCTGACACAGCTGTGGGTCATCAGCTCATCAAGGGTCACAGAGCAATGGCACGTTCATGCCACCTGGGAATAAACAGGGACCGCCCCCGTGGTTACGTTGTTTTTCCGACTGACAGCGTTCACATGGTCGGGATGCGTGTTCTTCTTCTTCTTCTGTTATATTGGCGTTTGGCATAACAACTTGTTGCATGACTGCCACCAACGGTTGGACGTTGCTCTAGCACCAGGTGTGTGAAAACATGGAGGCCACAATAAGCACAGATTTGCTGCTGTTTTCTTATACGAGCATAGAAACAACACATCTACAGGTGTTTGTTTGTGTTATCTGCGGGACAATGAACGGGAAAGGACACGGATAAGGTGTTGCTTTTTTATACGTGGGCCTTGTAAGAGCCAAAGCTAACTAATGGTAATTGTGAGTTTTTGTATTTTACTAATGTTTAAGTTTCTATATTATTATAGTTATTTGATGTTGATGTACATTGTATTCAACTATGAGCATTGTTACAGATCTAATTTACTCTAGTTCTATGTTCGCGCTACGGCGCAGGTGCCTTTTGTTTTGCTAGAGAAGGAGTTTTTTGTTTGGGTCAGCAGTAGCTGCAGGGCAAAATGGTTTTTTTTGACCGTAAAAAGTAATGTGAAGTTTGTAACGAATAAGTAACGTAACAAGGTCGGTGAGTTGGAACAGCAAGTTGGACGTTTTCAATGTAGATTTCTGTCTGACAGAAGCTCGGGGAAATGTTTGGATGAAAACGGAGGACTTTGGCTGTACAAGAAAGTTTGCTAATAAATTCACAAAATGCAACGCGGTGATGCCTATTCATTGAGTACCTGTCTGAAAACTTAACTAAAGGATTGAAAATAAAGAACGAGTCAAGACTAACTGCCTACTCCTCAATGATCCTTCCTTGATGGTCGGTCCTCGGGGACAAAATTGGAGCTCTGAGACAGCCTTCACCGAGGAGGCACAGAACAACATCCGGTTCAGGCGAGGACCGAGGAGTCGAGGAGCTATCAAATGAGGGGGAGCCATGCAGCTGAAAGCCATCGCTAACTCCGCCCATACAGCCGACAAATTCATGTGACGCTTCAGAGGAAAGGACGTCTCATCCCTTTAGAACCCATTTCCTCGTTTCCTCTATCCTCACTTAATTCCCTTGCGTTTCTCCCATGATTCCTCGGTAGGACAGACTAAGACGCGAGGAAGGGAAGCAACTGGAGGAGCCAGGAGATACAATTTAGGGTAGAGCTGGGCAATATATCGATATTATATCGATATCGTGATATGAGACTAGATATCGTCTTAGATTTTGGATATCGTAATATCGTGATATGACATAAGTGGTGTCTTTTCCTGGTTTTAAAGGCTGCATTACAGTAAAGTGATGTACTTTTCTGAACTTACCAGACTGTTGTAACTGTTCTGTTATTTGCCTTTACCCACTTAGTCATTATATCCACATTACTGATGGTTATTTATCAAAAATCTCATTGTGTAAATATAAGGGCTGGACCCGAATATTCGAATATTCGTTCGGTGGGTTGGTATTCGATTTTAAAATTTGACATTCGAATATTCGTTTTTTTTTATTTTTTATTCTGGTTTATTTATTTTCTGCATTTATCTCTCGTTCACACTCCAGTCCAGTTGTTGGCGGTAATGCACATTTAAGTTGGTTTGCAAAAACGCCAATAAACTAGAAAGAAGACGAAGAAGATACTGTCGGTAGACGATGACGCCGCGCCCACTTTGAGCATTTAGCGAGCTGGGCAGAGAAGCTAGCGGCGATAACAAGTGCGGAAATGGAAAACTGTTTCGCGTTTCTCCGTTGTGATTTGGCCAGAAACTTCAACATTGTGAGGCGAAGAGATCGTTTTGGAATATAAGGCTCGGATATTACATTTCCTCGGACTCTTGGGGATTTATGAAAATCAAGTTTTGGTCCACTTTGTACCACTTTGTAGCTGAAAGGACAACGACAACAGGTATGCATGCACTCTCGGCTGCGCAGATTACGGCTAAATTGTTTTATTTTCTTTTACTTTGTAACAGTTGTGTACATGGCTTTATATTTTAAAGATTTAATGCTTTAAAGTTATAAAAACGCTCATGAGTGGAAGTTTTATCGAGGTTACAGCGATGCCCCAGTCACAAAGTGTCCTGTTGACGAGACGGTGATCCTTGAGAGGTTAAAAGTTTATTAATTCTGAACGCGTCTGGCCGGTCTATCTATATTGCACCAAATACGACACTGCGCTCCCTTGTGAAGTCGTCTGGATGAAAGGTTCTCAAAATAATCAAAATGCAAACAAACAGACAGACACGTAGAGATTCCTGCCTTTATTAGAGATAATAATATGTTCCGAAGCTTCAAATATTCGATGCTCATTACTACCAAAGTTTCGAAGCTCAAAAAATGGTATTCGGACCAGCCCCAGTAAATATTGTGTGAAAGCACCAGTAGTCAACAATACGATATCCTTGCGGTATCAATATCGAGGTATTTGGTCATAAATATTGTGATATTTGATTTTCTCCATACCGCCCAGCCCTAATTTAGGGTAAGTCAGATCCAGCCGAAGTCTCAATCAGCTGCCTTTAACTCCTTTCTCCTCCTTCAACACATACCTTGTCGCTGTCTACAGTGTTTTGGGACGTCCTGGAGGCGATGGAGATGGTATCTGGTTGGCTGCTGCCGTCTCCCTGACTGTCTCCATCTTCACCTCCCTCCCTGAAAAAAACACACACACACACACACACACACACACACACACACACACACACACAATCAGAATATCTTTGTTTAAATCACTGGCAAACACAAACCATTTCAGTGCGATAACACGGAGTACATTTACATGCACACTAAAAAACGGGAACATTATATGCATGTAAACATAGTCTCAAAAAAGAAAGGTTTCTGCCCGCAGCGACACGGTTTACAATGCTGACGCTTCAAGTTGTGGCAACAGTCGAGTCCCAAATCTCCTTGTTGCATAAGCATCTGAGGAATGATGGCTCAAATTCCAGGTGTGTTACTGACTATACGTTTCAGTGAATCTACAGAGGTGTGTGTGTGTGTGTGTGTGTGTGTGTGTGTGTGTGTGTGTGTGTGTGTGTGTGTGTGTGTGTGTGTGTGTGTGTGTGTGTGTAATTGTGTGCTTTTGTGTTCAAGCTATATTTTCTTTTGAGTAGCTTATTATGTCATTCCATCTCCTCTACATGTCCTTATGAAGTTGGTTTAATAACTTCTGTTGCATTAATCATATAAGCAGAGGACATACAGGTGATACAGGTGATGCTATATTCATATTTACTGAGTAATTAAATCATTTTTCTCAGGCTGAGTTGAATTGTGGCCAAACTGTGGCTATACTGAATGTTTTTTTTTTTACTTACTGTACAGGAAATCTGACCCTCGGCAATGTTACTGCCCTCAATAAACTGGCCAATGTTACTGCCCTTCTGTTCACACAAAGTCTGTCTCTTCCCCTGTGGTGGAATTTCCAGCTTATGAACTCATGCTATGTAAGTTGAGACAGTAGTACCCCGGGTCTAATTCAGGTCAGTGTCCAACCTAACCTCATAAACTTTCCGGGCAGAGGAGTGCTTCAACTTGGTGCCTCCATAGATTCAGTGAATCTAGGTAGCTGCATGATAAGGGAATGTTCAGTGGGCCCGCCATACTGTTGCATACTTCCCAGAGAGAGAGAGAGATTATAGGCACTCTGTTGGATTTCTGAGGACTATGGTTAACTGCTCCTCAGATCTCTGCAGGGTAAATCCAGACAGCTAGCTAGACTAGCTGTCCAATTGGAGTTTTCTGTTGCACGACTAAAACATCCTTTGAACGTGAATGTTCCGCGAAAAAAAGTTCCTTCCCGAGACTATTTTGCAGAGGCACCGTTGCGCCCAAGACGACTGCGATTGGTTCAAACAAATGCCAAATAACCAGAGCACGTTTTTCTCCCATCCCGGAATGCTGTGTGGACTAGCCAGACCCTCATCCGCAGAGCTGTGGAGGAAGGTCTGGCAATGCGAGACTAGGCTGAACTAGGCTTTAGCATTTGTGTTTAAGGCGCCTGCAATATCTTTGCTTACATTTAAAGGTTCAGCTTAACTTAACGCCTCCAGAATGAGTTTAAATACACCTTCAGGAAGACAGGAACTTCAGAAAATTGGGATGGCACCTACGCCATACTTTGTGATCCTAAATTCTCCTCAATTCATTAAATGCTCCTGTGTAATTCATCAAAGTCTCCCGAACTTTCTTCACGTATGCAAAATGAGTTGTGCTGCTCCTGAGTTTGTCTTTCACAATGTTTGTAACCTCTAACAGGTTATTTCTCCCAGTGACAAAATACCTTTCAACCTGTGGCGACAACTCTTCGGTCCTCAGTGTGAACATTTCTACTTATGAAATGTTTCTGTTCAATGATGGCAATTCAATGTCTGAAGGCATTTCCGCACCAAAAAGATTGAATGATGGTTGTGTGTTTGTGTGTGCGCTTGTTTGCGCGTATTTGTTTACCTCTTAGTGTTATTCCTGGGTTTGGTCAGTGCTGGTGTTTTAGGCAGATGAAGAGGCTCCTTGAGCGCCCCCTTCAGGTGAGTCATCCTCTCCTGGATCACCTCCCTGATGTTTTTGATCCACTCCTGTTTAGCTTCCACATTGGACGCCTGGAGGAGGAACGACAGAGTACCTTTTATTAGCGTGCAGTACAGCGCCTCTCAATTGCAGCAAACCGGCGAGTACACATCTAATCACGGGACACAAACGTTGGTTTTCATTTAAAGTGTATTTTTACTTGCCTTTAGCACCGTTTTATTATCTGAGGAGGGGGTTCTCCCTGCCCAAAGAGCAAATTTACATGGATCGCCCTCAATGTGCTCGGTCACCCCCAACTCCGATGTCTGCAGGGCAGCAAAGGGGGGAAGATGTTTAATTGTCAAAAATGTGAGTCACTGAAAGCTAATCAATTGTTTGATTGAAACACACAGCAGCTATTCTTACACACACGCGCGCACGCGCACACACACACACACACACACACACACACACACACACACACACACACACACACACGGTAAACAGAGAAGATGAAAGCAATCTAACAGTGAGGTGACCTCTGGACTGGATTGATACACACCTGCTGCACACACACTCAGAAACCCACATACCCACACACACACACACACACATACACACACACGTATACACGCACCAGTAGTTTGTTCTTGTACTGGTACTTGGTTCTGCCAGCTGAGTCTTTGATCTCCTTGCTGAAGACCAGGGAGAACTCGAACAGGAAGAGGTGTCGGTCCCGCCCCTTCCTGATCAGCGAGCGTGGATCCCAAACCTGGAAACTGTCCTGCAGGATCAGCTCGCCCTGCACCTCCAGGTTTTCCTCAAAGCCTGAGGTGCAGGAGGACCAAGACATTAGTCATTAGGTGTGATAGGAAATACAGCAAACTCATGGTATTTCTTTAGAAAATGGTTATCAGAAAAGTAATTAATGGATTCAAAGATTTATATGTATTAAATCTAGAAAAAAAAAACACTTCTGGCAAACAAGTTTAGAAATCCTTTTCCAGACAAATAATATCAATTCTAGTAAGTAAGAACAGAAGTTATGTTGGCAACTTCACCATAATTCTACCGTAGAATGGCCAGTGTCTTATCTTACCCTCCAACATGGCGAGATGCATGGCATCATTAGCTCTCTTTGGAACACTGAGCATCACCTCCAAGCCATCTTTAATCTCCCCTTTACCCTCCTCACAGCATGACAGTAGCTCCTGCAGTGGGAGAGGAGAGCATATCAAACGTGAGAGCCGAAAAACATGATTGATGAATATTTTGCGTGCTATTCTATCTCCACATTTAGACTACATATTCCATGAGCCCTGGTTACTTCCTGACTCTCCCTAGGGTTGCACATGTGATGTAATTTGACCGACATTTTCACTTTTTTTGTATCCCACAATTTAGTGTGAAGGTTTAAAGTGTGGTTGTGTGTGTGTGTGTGTGTGTGTGTGTGTGTGTGTGTGTGTGTGTGTGTGTGGCAGCAGCAGCAGGTGTGCGTGTGTACCAAGTGTGTATCAATCGAGTCCAGAACATGTTGGGTCTGGGCCAAAATGTTGTGTGAAGGTTAAAGTCCGGTAATGTGTGTGTGCGTGTGTGTGTGTGTGTGTGTGCGTGCGTGCGTGTGCGTGTGCGTGTGTGTGTGCATGCGTGCGTGCGTGTGCGTGTGTGTGTGCGTGCGTGCGTGTGTGTGTGTGTGTGTGTGTGTGTGTGTGTGCAGCAGCAGCAGCAGGTGTGCATGTGTAGCAGGTGTACATGTGTAGCAAGTGTGTATCAATCCAGTCCAGAACATGTTGGGTCTGGGCCAAAATGTTGTGTGTGCGTGCGTGTGTCTACCTTGAGCAGTAGTTGGTACTTGGTGATCCTCTGGACTGGTTTGATGAGGTAGGAGGAGATGGAGTTAGCCAGTCCACGTCTCTGCTGAATGTCCTGTCAAAACAATTACAGCAAATACTAACATAAAATAAATGCAATTTTCATAAATAAATAAATAATAAATTCTGCATGCGGCTGGTTGGTGGGGAACTTTTTTGATGACCAAAAAGCACCATCTGCTGACAAAACAGGGGAACTACACAATCACCACCAGAATCTGCAGGAGGGAAATTAGAAACCTGCAGCTGCACACAGTGGCCCTCATTTATGAAACGTGCGTACGACCTAAAACAGGCGTACGACGGGCGTACGCCGATTCCTACGCAAAGCTCGGCATTTATCAATTTGGACGTGAGCGTAGGCTGCGATCAAATCTCACGTCTGGTCTGAACTCGTGTACGCAAGTTTCTGAGTCAGCGTGGCCTTGCAGTGCAGCATATAATCAGTTTAACAGGAGAAGGAGAAGTCATCAGTTGATCACGTATCAGCAATGGCAGATCTGGCTCTTTTAGAAGACCTCTATGAGCCGGTAAAATAGTGCACACGTACGCACACGTGCCACGGTGGAGCGCTCCATCGGATTGTTTAAGGGCAGATGGCTCGCATCAGTGGAGGGGGGGGGGGAGACCCTATACACGGCAGAAAAAGTCTGCAACATTGTTTTAGCCTGTGGGGTTCTGCACAACATCTCGCAGGGAAACTGGGTGCCATAAATGTAGCGATGGAGCCAGATGACCAGATGCCCAGAGAGCAGTGTCCAGAACAGCCACCAACTGAAGGAGACAGGATATTATTATACCTCGCTTTTAAAAGGTAGCCTATAGTGTTATGTTTGGCAATGATATTCATAGGCTACAGGAAACATGACGATGCACAACATTTTTATTTATTATTCAGGTTTTCATTTCTATGTTGTGAACAATTTATTTCTGCCATTGACCGAGTTATTTCGGCTTGTTTTCCCAGCCCCTCTGCTGTCAGGAGACAGGGTCGTGGTGGTGGTCCAGCACGGGGGGGGGCGGAGGACACGCGCTCTCCCTCAGCTGTTGTCTCGTTCTGACTCATGAAAAAAAACACGAGTAAAATAAAAGACACTGCATAAACTCCGCTACCGTGTGTTTATTTAAATATAGGTACACCATGTAGGCCTAATAGATTGCAATAGAAGCCTGTATATTACTATTAGGACTATAGAAAATGCGTCAAGGATGTATAAATTAAATAGGCTAAACATCAGCTGGAGTCCGATTTACTACGGCAACACTGTTGACCGCATCAGTGATCTCTTTCCATTCCGCATTCTTTCTACAGCCTTTAATACCAGTTTTCAGGCTGCCAAAAAGTACACACGTTAGTGCAAATGAACCAGAGATATCAGGGTTTCAATCTCCACCTCTGAAAAGTGTTGCTTCTCAGCCGGATTACGTCTCGCCACGTCGTAAATTGTAGGGGCGAGGCCTCAAAACCCAGAATATATTGGGGCGTGATATTTAAATTACGATCATTTCCAGCCGCTGCATTTATACGACCATTCTTACGCTCTGATTGGTGTGATACGAACGTTTCATAAATCACACGTGAAGCCTGTCGTAAGATGATTTCTGCGCTCATATCTGCGCTGGTTTCTACGTTAGGTTGATAAATGAGGGCCAATGTCCTCAAAGGGTGAAGTTTCCGTTTGTACTCCTATCTGTCAAGTGATTATAATAAATATTCTTTGTATTAACACATTAATTAGTCTCTTTGTCTTTTTGTTTAAAAAAACTAGAACATCGCATGAGATTTAGACGATTTATAGTGATTTTATTTCCGTTGCCTACATTAACGCTGATGCATTAAAGAGGAGTGCCCATAGACAGTATAAAGACATATAAGGGAGTGCTTCCCCTGTTCCAAGATGGCGGCTCTATTGACGCATTCGATCCCCAATGAACTGCCGTAGTCAAGGCAACATGTATACAACACCTCATCACTTCCGTGTCACTTCCAGTATGTGGTACATTCCCTTTCCGTGAAGAATCTGTCATTTGTAAATTTGTTTCGGGACTTGTAAAAGTGTTTTGCGTCTTGTTAGTTTGTTTTCTAAAATGTAAATATGTTTTCTAAAATGTAAATTTGTTTTCTAAAATGTAAATTTGTTTTCTAAAATGTTATTTTGTTTTCTACAATGTTAATTTGTTTTCTAAAATGTAAATTTGTTTTTCAAAATGTTAATTTGTTTTCTTAAATGTAAATTTGTTTTCTAAAATGTAAATTTGTTTTCTAAAATGTTAATTTGTTTTCCAAAATGTAAATTTGTCTTGAGCTTTGTAAAAGTGTTTCATTCTTTCTAATGTTGTTTTGCACTTCCCAGCCACCATAATGTCCCGCTCCTAATCGAAGCAATTTGCTTGACGGAGTACCTACAGGAGTGGCTAATTCAAATGAGAGATTGGAGTCCTGTTTATCTTGTTCACGCTCCACAGTAAGCATCCATCTTAAAAAAAAAAAAAAAAACATTCCTGCATCTAACCATCGTTGGTTGACCGTTGTGTTTTGTACTGAAGCAACACTTTAATCATGATAGAATACTGCTTCAGTCTTCTGTTTATTTCCCTGAAATTTGTACAGGAGTAGGCATGTATAGAATGAGATTTCCTTGATATGACAATTTTTGTTTTTTAGGCCAAGGACCCCTTAGCTAAAAGAGAGACGGAGCAGGGACCCCCAAAAACATACACTGTGTAACATTTAATAGCATATTAAACTGGGCCGGATGGATGAAAATTGATATTCACATATTATTTTTTACGTTTAGTTTTAATGTCTTACCTATAGTAAGCCTACGATCAATATTGTGTAAATTAAATGTTCTTTTCTTAGCAAAAAGGCATTGCTAATAATGTGTCGGATTCATGTTAATGTATATTTTCAGACATATTTTGATTTTCGAAAAAAAAAAAAAAAAAAAAAAGAACAATCATGATTATTGTTTGATTATTGATTTGCAATAATCAGGCGGCCCTCCTTCAGTAATGCTGAGGACCTCTTAGTTATCGCGGACCCCCTGTTGGTTACTGTGCATGAGACATTTCTCATTTTCAGAATTAGCAGTTTTTCTAATGATTAGATGGAATAAAAGGAGTTGTTTTCATTTTAGTAATATTTATGCAGTGACGTGACGTTAATGGATCTGTGGCGGAGTGATGGAAGAGTTTACTCACGTCGAAGAAGGTGCCAGCATGCTCCAGGATAAGCTGACTGGAGTCTGGCTTGTTCTTACAGTAATCCACGTAAATGTGGAACTTGTCAGCCTGGAAAACGGGAGAAGAGGTGGAGAAAATACTTTTACATGGTCATTTTCATTATGTTCTATTCATAATCCCCCCCCTCTTTAATAGACAGATGCCATTTTTGTTCTGACATCTGGAGAAAAATGCCGACTCTCACCCAGGTGACAAAGCAGTGACCGACATCCTCTGGTAGCTGCTCATAGTTCACCAGCTCCTTCAGGAAAATACTGGAAACACAAACACGTACGCACACAGAGAAAGATCACAATTTAAAAGGAACATAGAAAAACTAAATGAACATGTCTGGACCCAGGCCTGGAATGTCAAGGCCACTTGGCCTTAAAGCAACACCAAAGCACTTTTCCTCTTCGGTCCCCCTACAGGTTGGATGCAGAATTGTCCATTACCGCTGTCGTATGTCATGTCATTTGAACTACAGATCCGCTACCCGATTTGGTGAACTTGCATAGTGCGGTTATAGCCGATAGAGGGCTGCAAAGCGAATGCAGAAGAGCCGTTCACCCTGTTACGAGTTGATGAACCCCTGAAACAACTTTGGAAACGTTATTTTAAGGTACAAAAGAATCTTTGGTGTTGCTTTAAGCCTGATTTGTGGTTCGGCGGAGGCTCTATGCAGAGCTTTCGCCGTAGCCTACGTGAGTGGCCTGAAGTCTATACTTGTGCGTTGGTGTGTGTGCGTCGATCTCTTAAGAGAATAGCAGGGCCGGCATGAGTGTGTGCACTGGGGAGTGTGTGGTAGAGCGAGTGAGAGAGTGACGGTGATTCGCTACGGAGCGAGGACTCTAGAGTCATAGTGAATGAAACAAAGTGTCTCCCCTGTGCTTTTTGACCACTGTCGGAAAGCTGTAGCAGGAGAACTTAACCCTCTCGTTGATTTCATGTTGTTTATGGAGAATGAGAACCAGGAAATGAGTCGGGGGGATGCAACGCTACCAAGCCAGGGCCGAGCGGCGTGCGTCGCTGTGACGTGTAGTTACATAAACTGCTGCAGCATAAAGCTTAGTTTATGGTAGACGCGGTGTTTCCGGCGCGAGCCATAAAATGACGTCACCACGGCTGTCGTTTCCAGCATGAAGGCTCCGCAAGGTGTCGCGACGCGTGGCCGCGCACCTCCGAATTTTTTTTAACTACGCGCCCACTTCGTGCGCTGTGCTTTCATTTCAACATGGTCAGCTGGGAAAAAGAGGTTCACCTCTACAAACATCTGTATGATTCTTCATGTACAGACCACAGGGAGTCAAACAGCCTTAAATATGTGGTCAGAGAGAGACACTACACTGGGAAAAGAGGAAACATTTTGGGGGAAAGTGTAAACTCGCTCTCCGTCTACGGAGGCCCGCGTAAGTATATCTGACGTTTAAATCCGTATATCTTTAGGTGTTGCGTCTCTCACTTGTTGTGGAAGTCCCAGATATCCTGCATGTTGCCGAAGATGATATGCTCCTTGTTGGCGATGCCTGGGGGAACCTCCTCCACACCGCTGGTCATCTCCCACAGGTAGGTCTGACAGACAGACAGACAGACGTAAGGATGACAGGAAAATATCTGTTGTGTCAAAACAAAATTGGACAAGCAGAACGGTTTTTCATACCTCGAGACACTCGTGGAGGTCTCTGACGTAGGTCTTCTCTGTCTGCAGCAGCTCTGCCATGATGAACCTGGGAAAAAGAAAAAAAAAGAGTTAGGACCAATATAGGAAACGCCACAAAGAAGGATCAGACGGCATGAATTTTACAATCGGTCCTATATTGTGTCTGGTTATTGATGTTCCTCCAAGACTTTTTCTTCCTAGCAGGAGATTCGTGATGAGACAAAAAACATTTCAGAAGGCTGCAGAGGAGATTTGAAAGACATTATGCTACTAGCACAATTATAGCACAATTATGTGTCTTTGATGTCTTTAAAATTCTGAGATTGAGAAAAAGCTGTTTTGGGAGTGGATAGGAATACATATGGTTAAAATGGTGAATTACTGCTGCTATTTTAGTTTTTTCAAAGTATTTCATACCTTCATGACATTGCCAGTTTTTTTTTTTTGTTGTTGATTACAAAGAGCAATAGCAACACACTTTATTTGATTGAACACTAGGTCTGGGCAATATATTGCTATTATA
Source organism: Perca flavescens (assembly GCF_004354835.1). Lineage (NCBI taxonomy): Eukaryota > Metazoa > Chordata > Actinopteri > Perciformes > Percidae > Perca > Perca flavescens. The sequence goes on from NC_041341.1 coordinate 10,014,417, forward strand.
TCAATATTGTGATTTGAGACTTAGATTTTGGATATCGTAATTACGATTATAATACGATAATCCAAAAGTAGGGCCTTGCTTACCCAACATAATATCGTAATAGAGTTTAAGTGTTTTCTTTTCCTAGTTTTTAAAGGCTACATTACAGTAAAGTGATGTAATTTTCTGACTTTACCAGACTGTTCTAGCTTTCTATTATTTGCCTTTACCCACTTATTCATTATGTCCACATTATTGATGACTATTTATCTTAAATCTAATTGTGAGAATATTTTGTTTAAGCACCATTTGTCAACCCTACGATATCGTCACAATGTTGACATCAAGGTATTTGTTTTACAATATCATAATATTTGATTTTCTCCATATCGCCCCGCTCTATTGAACACTGTTCAAACCCAACATAACCTCAGTACTCCTCTTTGTATTTTTAGTTTTTTCCACTTTACATAAACATATTTATAAAAAAAGAAATAAAAAATGAATAAAAAAGTAAATACAAATACACCTGCTGATATACAAATATATGTATTCATTCCTACCTACATGCACACTGCTACTGCTATTTCATAACTATATTATCGTCTATGTAATCATGTTTACATAAACATGGCTGATGGAGCTCACGCCAGACACACTGTTGTTTTACAAACTAAATTTCTATTTAGGAAGCAGCAAAGTGTACAGACTTGCTCTCTCTCTCTCTCTCTGTTCTCGCCTTCATTCCTGTACTCACTCCTTCTTTCTGGCGGACTTCCTCTTTTCCTCATTGACCTCGTGGTTCGGCTCGCGCAATTTGACCTCGGGGTCGTCGGTCAGGCTGGCGGGGATAATGTCCAACTCCAAGTCTTTATTGTCCTGCATAGAGGAACATAAATGGTAAGGGTGGGACAAAATCTGTTTTATCTAAAAAGATACATTTCTCTGTTTGTTCATCTCACTTCACTTTTATTGCTGCGAAATGGGATTGTCAAGCAGACAAACTGACCAACACATATATAATAAAAGATTGATACTTGGCGTCTGTGTATCGATACAGTATTGCCACGGAAAATATTGCGATACTATACTGTATTGATTTTTTTCCCCGCCCCTAATAGGCGCTCTAAATAGACTTCCCGGCTCCCAGTGTCATTACTTCATGGCTGGACACTCAAAACAAGAATGAGGGAAACTTGAACCTAAATTAACCGAAAAGGAAAGAGGTTTTCAAGGGGGATGGGGGACAGCAGTTTGAGGAAAATGACAGATGCCCCAGCCACGTTTAAGTCCAAAGTCTGGACCCATAGCTGATCTATAGAGCTCAACAGTGGCCACCTACTTTTTTAACGGCTCTGGTCCCGGTGTTTTACCCCATTCAATTATTATATTAAGAGTTTTACGTCTGGAACCAAGCCAACCATCTACAGTACAAGAGGAATCGTGACCATAAAACATTTGATTCGGCGAAAAAGAGATTTTGAAAATGGCAAAAAAGACAAAGGTACAAGACTGTGTACAGAAACTATCATAGACTTCAATGGTAAAAGCGCGACCCGATCACGGGTACCGTAAACATTTCCATGGTAACAGGGAGTTGGACCAATTAGAGACGTTGCTGTTACGCTTAAGATTGTGGGTAGCTAAGAATTTCTCTATAAGATTGCGAATACGTTTATATATATATATATATATATATATATATATATATATATATATATATATATATATATATATATATAACAAGGTTGTTTTCATACGGACTTCTGGCTTTTGAAGGAGCAGGAACTTTGGTTTTACATCCTTGTAGCTCGTAGTCACTCTACCTCGGATGGTTTAGACATTAAGGCTGATCATTTAAATCCTTATGGAGAAAATCAGTGGGATTTTCACTTCCTGAACCACTCTGTTGAGCTCTATAGTTCTGTAATTTTAATTTACGGACTGAAAAACTTGTGCTGCCGAATTATGCTGTGTTCTAACAGTTGGGACCTGGTGTGAATAAATAGAGAAAACCTGCACTTAACCTTTTCATGGGCATTTTGTATTCATAGTTAGACCAATATCATGATGTATCACTAAAGGATTGTCTAGCAATATATTGATAATCGCAGAATTGCTGTATCGTGATATTGATTGAGTGTATCATATCGTGAGGTACCCTGTCATTTACACCCCTTATAAATGGATTGTTGTCAATAATCTGAAACCAAACTTTACTCGGCCAAACCAAAAGGCCCCTACCTGGTTTCAATATCCGGAGTAATTTAAGTCTAATGCAGTGGTCAGCAACCTTAGGCACGGGGGACACTATTGGCACGCAGTAGCTCAATCAATGGCACACTAGAAATTAATGTGCAAGAGAGTTTTTGGGAAATTTTCCAATCCGCATGCCAAATGAACTCTTTTACAGCCACTGGCAGGAGCACATCCTGTTATTTACGGTAGTTTGATTAACTTTTTTTCCCCATCCGCATTACGGGAACACCCGCCCTCCTCTGACTGTGATTGGCTAGTACTCGTTGCCTTCTCCACAGAATGCGGCACAAAGGAAAAAAGGTGATGACAGGCTTAATGCTGATATGGCACACTGACGAGAACATTTCAAAACGGCACTTCATATTAAAAAGGTTGCCGACCCATGGTCTAAAGTGTGTGTTCTCACCTCAGAGCTGACTCCCAGGCTCCTTTCTAGGCTCTCCTGGTATTTGCCCATGCGGAGGGAGAAGTCGCGGTATCTGCGGTCCACCGTGCTGACGCAGCGCTTCAGCTCCGACACGTGAGCGTGGCCTTTCTCCACCAGGTTGTCCGCCAACTGGATGAGCAGCTTCACCTTCTCCTTGGTTTGCTGCGGGGGAGTACACACACACACACACACAAATTACATACTGGAGTAGTCACTGATGTTCCGACTCCCAATATGACACTCCGTAATACAGAATATACCTGTATTTTTCATACTAAGAATAATGGATTTTATTAAATATGTTCACCTCCTTAAAAAAATGTCATGTCTCATAGAGAGTGCAAAAAAAACAAACACAAGTAGAACTCAAAGTTTACACGAGTGTCAGTAATCTGTCGAGTCTAAATATATTTCAAGGAGATACCGTGTTTATATATTCTACTGGCTCGATGTTCCCAGCAGGTCCTTTGAGGCTCAATAAAGCTGCCAGTAGCCGACCTTTACACACACACACACACACACACACACACACACACACGCATACACACACACACACACACACACAGCGTACCTTGGCAGTTAGTCTGAAGTGACGGTAGTCGTTGAGGAGCTGCTGCGTTTCCTCGTTGCTGTCACCAGGTGACGTGTGTGTGGCCAGGTAAACTTCACCGGTCTCTTGGATCCAATCCAATGCCTGCGCGCGCGCGCACACACACACACACACACACACACACACACACACACACACACACACGGGAGACATTTTGTTTCAACAGATAAAGTTGATCCTCAATATCCGTATATTCCCTAATAAACTCACTCCCTGATAAAATGAACCAGATGTCCCTTTAGTGCTGCACATTTCCCTAAAGCCAAAATCCAGCCAGAACTATTTCTTTTTGTTTCACTAAAGCACACACACACACACACACACACACACACACACACACGCACCACACGCACACACACACACACACACACACACACTCACCTGTTTGGCGCTGCGTTCAAATACCAAGTACTGCTGACATTGGTCCAGCCTCCGTTTCTTTAACGTCCAGAAGTGAAGCACTCTGTTCTCTCGCTGCAGCAGCTCATTCAGAATGGCTGCACAAAAATAACACACAACCATTACATTAAATATAAACTTCCTCCCTAATATCCCCAAATACGCTCCCAGCTAGGGCTGGACGATCGGTTCGAAGCTAATCACGTCACTCTCCCACACACTCCCCACGCACACACACATGCTGACCCCTGCTATTCTCTTTAGACATCGCCACTTACGCAGGCTACGCCGAAAGCTCTGCGTAGAACCTCCGCAGAACCATAAATCAAGCTTTATAACATAATACGTCTGATTAAAGACAGTACAGACCAAAAAAAAGACAAAAATAACTGAATAGTTGTGTACGTTTATGTCATCTTAGTTAAACTAATCTACCTTTTCAGTTAAAATCTGTACAAAACTAAAACATGCCTTTACAGAAATATTTAGCTTTCATAAAAATGCCAGCAATATGTTTTTTTTTTTTTCTTCTCTTTCCAGGTCTATCATAATCAGATTGTCAGCAGCACTGACCTTTAACTTGTTGTTCGGGTCCTCTGGTGTGACCGGCGGCTCCGGGCATGCTCACATTGTTCCTGTGGATGTACTTCAGAAACACCTCCGCGTTCCTCCGGGCCAGAGTGCACGCCTGGAGCACAGGGACACGGCGCTTATACCAACACACACCCTCTTCTAACTCCCGTCACCCAAGGACTTCACTATAAACTAGAGCCCGACCGATAAAGGATTATCCATACAAATATTTGTTGATTTAAAAATCCTATATTTCGATATATCGGCCGATATATATATATATTAAAAAAAAAAAAAAAAATCCAGAAACGCGTAACAAAACATAAACACAAACACTTTATTTGTAGTTATTTGAGTCCTCACTAAAATAAAAAAAAGTTTATTAAAAATAAACTTGTTTGTTTTATTGTCACAACAGAACAGAGGGACATCAAAATATATTAAAGTTCTGATAAATAAAATGTATAAAAATACAAACTTCAGATATGAGATAAGGGTATGGCCAACAGGGACATTGTAGAGCGCCCTCTGGTGGACCAAAAATGCAACGGCAACACTCGTAACATGGTTGGAGGGTGTTTTGTCCGTTTTTATTTTATTTTTTAAATATTAATTTATCGGCCATTATAAATGCTGATACCGATAGTTTGGTAAAATTCCTAATATTGGCCGATAATATCGGCCCGCCGATAATATCGGTCGGGCTCTGCTATAAACAAACAAAATACTGTCAGTTAAAGTAGGTGATTTCACACTTAATCTGTTATGTGTATTTTTAATTCCTGTCAATCAAATCCATTCAATATGTATCTATCAACCAAAGGTCATTTGCAATATTAGGGGGAGGATGTGTTGTGGGTTCTCTTCTCTTTCTTGTGTGAGTGTGGGGGAAGGTGGGGGGGGGTGTGTGAGGTATATCGGATGTTTATTTAAAGCATCGGACGAGATAATGTATGCTTATGTTTTATGCGTGTTTACTGTATGTTTATTGGGAGTTTATGTTCGATGTGTCGTCATTTTCTGTTTCTCCCTTCTGGCCAAGACAAATTTCCCAATAAAGGCTTATCTCACCTCATCCTATCCTATCTTTAACGTCCTTCATTTTGGTAGCAGGCTGTTTTGGGATGTAAGATAATGAGAGATGAATCACCTTGAGGAAGGCTTCTTTCTGCTCCAGGTGTTTACTGATCAGAGGTATAAGGTGTTCACAGTCGGACGACATTCCCAACTTATCGTGGCTGCCGCACCAGTCCTCGTCCCGACGATACTCCTGCTCCAGGCTCTCTAACACACTGCACACCTGGACAGACACAAAGAGTTGGTGGCACCATAGTCCAGATCGACAGAAGTACATTACCACAATAATTGCCCAACATCCCGAGTGGCTCGCACATCTGATGTCCCTCACCTTCCGCTCTTCTGTGTTCACTTCGGGAAACAACAACAACTTTCGAGCTAGCAAGCAGCACGCTGAAAATGGTAAGTTTTGAAGAAAATTTGGATCGTACGACAAGGGCAGGACTGCTTGGTTCTTTCGGTGAATGACCGAGAATATGTTTACTGCATTTGCACTCTAACTTGGACATTTTGGGACCGATTGGTGGGATTGCTGTGGACAAAGTTCACATGGCAATACGCTGGTAAGAGCAAAAGAGAGGTAAAGCCAATTATCCAGCTAATTGAAATAGCTCACGTCATTGTATTGTGTGAGTTAACGTCATTTAATATTTGTGTTTGTTTTGTTCTCTGATCCTGGAATGTACGTGTGGTGTAGCCAGAACTTACTCCATAGCGCTGTGGAGGTCTGGCAATGCGAGACTAGTGGCACCATAATAGCACTCCTGCTCCAAGCTTTTAGAAAACACAAAGGTCGCGTCCAAATTTCCATACTCTGCACTACATACTCAATATATCTTTGACTTTATTGTTGCAAGTCTCAAATAGCTTTCTCACTTACGGTTTGGTCCACATAAAGCCCTAAAAAAGTCCGGAAAAATGTTCCCTAGCCATCATGGAGTTTAGTCAAGCAAACAATCATTATGATTACATTTTTTAAAGGCTACCCGACTCGCACTCTCTTCACAGGTTTAAATATGCAAACTCTCTGGGTCTGTGGGAATTTAGGAGTCTCAAAGTCGAAATATCTGCCTAATTCTGCTTTGAGTTTCACGTAATTACAGTCTGAAAAACTGTTTCCCATCCTTTTGGTTTGGTGCACAACAAAGCGGGCCATAATTTATTGTGAATCTAAATTTATTTGCGGGCCGGATTTAAATTTGAGAGGGGCCGGGTTTGGCCCGCGGGCCTTGAGCTTGACACGTGTGCACTAAGCTGTAATTTTCGCGTAGCCATGGAAACCCCTGCAGACCTCAACTTTAGCGGCATTGCCACATAATGCTTCAATTACTGAAAAAGGTAAGCAACTAGACCAACAGTCCCAGGTGACAGAATCTCAGATTTGTATATGTAGAAAAGTAAATTAAAGCGCTTTTGACATTAAAGAGCTGCCTTGGTTGCTGTCCGTTTCGAATGTTGTCGTCACTAACGCATTGCATTGTGGGACACTTATGCCGGCGTAGTGTCCAGTGTTTGCATACTGGAAAAAGTATGCAATTCATGTAATACTGGTTTCATACTAATATTTTGGAGAGACAAAAAAAAATCTCACTTGCTGTTTTAGCCTGCTAAAAAGCATGCCGGTATAGAATTTCGGACGCAACCAAACTCTGAGAGTGTGTGTGTTTGACGTGCACCTGCTCAGACGTCTTGTAAAAGGCCACAGAGGCATTGACGAGCTTCAGACGGTCCTCCATCTTCAGCATCAACTGCTGCCAGTGCACAGCCACTTTCTCAGCACAGCCTCTGATGGCCTCTGGGTCATAGTGGCCTACCTGCAGCACCATCTGGAAGACAGGAGGAGGAGAGAGAGAGAGAGAGAGAATGAGACAGAGGGTAATACATGTAGGGCTTTTAAATTGACACCTGCCAACCCAACATTGTAAAGTTACTAGCCAACCGTCGGGGAAGTGCGTAGCGTGTTGTATCGATTACGAGCTATGCTGAAACGGAGAAGACGGATGCAACGGCGAGAGACAAGCCAGAGGAGCTGAAATTAAAGTAAAGTTTGGAAAAATTCAATTTGGCTAGTGGAAAATCTCATTAGCTGATAACTTTAAAGGTCCAATGTGTGGAAATTTCTCCCATCTAGCGTTGAGTTCATATATCGCAATCAACTCTCTCGCAGTTCAAAGTACGTATTACAGCTCTTGCTCTTTACTATATCCTTTTTCTATTTCTGGGCGAAGAAGAAGAAGACTCCTGTTCCTGAAATTTGGATTTTGAATACGTGTGGTCCTCCATGTTTCCTTCTTCAAACTTGCCGGGGGCCGGGAAGCCACAATACCCATTAGCAGCATTAGCAGCACCTGTGATTTTATCATGTGATGGCGAAAACGTGAAAGGTGGAGCAGTATGTCCTGTATGTCCCTTACAGGCTAAGGTATTTCAAGATGGAGCATGAATATGGAGCGTCTACCCCAGTTCATGCGAATACAAATGTAAAATTTCAAGCCAATAGGAATACTTGGAATTGATGGTGGGGGTAAATATTCATGAAAAAGTACACATTTGTGAACGGGCAACACTGATTTTGATAATGAACAACTAAAAACGTTACACACTGGGCCTTTAAGAATCTACTAGACTTGTTGGCTGCTGATCAAAAAAGTCAATTTAAAGCCCTGAATACATGGCCACGATGAACAGCCCTCAACATCTCCTGGATGCAGGAATGTAGAAATACAGTTTGCAGGGTGACACATGATATACAATGGGGTCTTAGTTGTTTGAAGTAAGTCTTACAAGTGTGCTACAGCCAACTACAGTAAATGATAAAGTAAGAGTTTTAAAAAGCGTGGATTTACCTCAGCTTTTTGCTGGACCTGCAGAGCGCTCTGATGAGTCTTCTGGAGAGAGTTAGCATGAAAGAGAGACTGGAGGAAGAGGAGGAGGCGAGAAGAGAGGAGAGATAGTTACTAGCAATTCAAATCACTGACTCATTAGTTCATCTCAACTTTAAAGGTTCCCTGTGGAGTTTTTCGCCACTAATAAGAGACCAATGTTTTTATGAGTGGCGCCCACAATGTAGGTTTCCAACTGCAAAACTCCACAAGGCACCTTTAAGCGTAAAGTGGGTACTACATCAAAAAGCAGGAGTTCATTAGACCATAGCATACAGTAAGTATGCACCAACCAGCTACCATCATGCCTTAAAGTTGCAATCAACCTATTGGCAGTTGGAAGCTATTGTCAATTTTCTTTTGAAATTCAAATATTTTTTGTTCAAGAATAACAAAAAGAGCATAATTTCAAGACTATATTAAGGCTTACAAAGAAGTTTTGGGGAGTCTTTTTAAATGACAGCTGTCTAAGCTTATCTAAGTCAGTTGGCTTTGCTTATCCCAGCCCAGCTCCAAAGAGCTAAAAAAAAAATGCCCAAAATTGGCAGCGAGAGCTAAATCATGTTTTAAAGGTCACGTCACAGTCTGCGTTTTTCTTCAACATTAAGCACTCTATTGAGAACTGTCTCGTAACTCAAGAACAGTCTCAGACAAAAAGGTTGTTAAAATGTAGGAATTTTTCATTATTCGTGTGATGGAGGATCCAAGACTTATTTAATCTTGAGAAACACACACACACACACACACACACACACACACACACACACACACACACACACACACACACACACACACACACACACACACAAAGTTCAACAGGAGCAGAAACCAGGCCAGAACATGTTGGGTCTGGGCCACAATGATAAGAAAATAAAGAACACTGTGTGTGTGTGTGCGTGTGTGTGTGTGTGTGTGTGTGTGTGTGTGTGTGTGTGTGTGTGTGTGTGTGTGTGTGTGTGTGTCATAGAACAGTGCTGACCAAGGGGCTTTTACCCCTGTGAGTGCTAACACACTTCTGGAGTCAGCTATTTAAAGCACTGCATGGACACACACAAACACATGCTCAAACAAACCCGTGTGTGTGTGTGTGTGTGTGTGTGTGTGTGCGTGTGCGTGTGTGTGTGTGCGTGTGTGAGGCAAGCCCAGTGCACACGCAGTTATCAAAGAGTGAGTGTGTGTATCAGCGAGCGCGCTCATCTGCTTCTATTCAAACCAATGCATACTGAAATAATTATTACTATAAGTACAGCAAGCCTGGTTTGAGCAGCAATAATTAGGATGTGTGTGCGAGTGAGTGTGTGTACCTCTATAGCCATCTGGAACTGCTCATGTTCCCTCTGCAGCTGCTCAGCCTCAGACAGAGAGCTGGCGTTCACCATGCTGGCGTTTAACATGGACTCACCGTTACGTATCCAACCCAACACCTAGAGAGAGAGAGAGCGAGAGAGAGAAAGAAGGAGAGATGGAGAGACAGTGAGAGAGAAGATACTTATGTGAACATATAGCTTATTCGTGTGCAGGTTTTATTAGCACACATGTAGATGACAATACATTTGTTTAAAGAATTTTAGATTTAGGAAGAGTAGCGTCAGTGTCCAAGGTCTTCAGTCTTGATCTCCCCCTTCAGAAAACTGTACCAGTGTTATTTTAAAAACAAACAGCTCTTTTTCCTGATCCCAAATTTGGGGCAGTCGAGGAGGATAATTGTTGTGTGACGATTTTTTAACCTAGTTCTCTCCCTGTTGCGCACAACCCACTTTTCTTTGGGATCGCAGTTCGTGGTTCTGCCAAAGCATCAGGGCTCCCTCTCTCCTTCATTGTACAGTGCGCAGCTGTAAATCCAGATGTGAGCCTGCTCAGCCGACAACAGGATCACAACTGAAGTCCAGCGTGAATGCAAATGCATCCCTGGAAGCGTTGAAGAATACGACTGCCTAGCAGTAGTGTACGTACAGCACAGCTAACCGTTTATTTAAAGCTATAGTGTGTAGTTTCTGTCGCCCCCCCGCCCCCCCCAAGAGGAATTCTAAGTAATGACAACAACACTGTCGGTGCATCCACATCACGCTTGTAGTCGCAAGTAGCGTTTCACCCGTCAAATCAAGGAGGACCCGTGGCCGGGTTAGCTCAGTTGGGAGAGCAGGCGCACGTATACAGAAATTTACTCTTCAATGCAGCGGCCTGTGAAAATAAAGGCCTAAAAATGCCCAAAAAATAATCTTAAAAAAAAAACACACAAAAAAACAAAAAAACAAGGAGGACACGGAGGAAATAAAAGAAACATGATGGACTCTTTAGAAGACACACATAGTGACTGAAGGTTATTAAACTAATGTGCAGTAGATGGCAGCATAGTCTGCCAGAGATAAAGCACCAGAGAAAATCAGACAAACTCTACAGGCCACACACTGAAAAAGTAGAACAAAACCAAATTTAAAACTGTAATAAATAAAGAAGCAAAATATGAGTTCAATTCATGCAAAGAAAATGTCCACGTTTTGTTGTTTGTGTGTGTGTTATTAGCACATTGCCATAAACCTCATAAATAATTCAGCTGTATCCATCTGCAGCAGCAGTGTGCTTCCTGTCTCAACACACCGGCATGTTCATATTCACATCTGCAGCCTAAAACCGGGAGAAGGAGCTGGGTGTTGCCCTTGTCATTTCAACAACATGCAGGAGTCTTTCCAAATTTTGATTCCGTTTATTTTAAATTCAGTCCACTGTGCTCCATTAAAACACCATATTAATTCCTTTTTAGGATGTTCCATCCTTCTCTGGCTCGGGATCAGAATAATGCTCTTGATACTTTGTAGAAAAATGCAGTTTAAGCGAAATAACTTTTCAAATTTCTCAGGAATAAAGTCAACCTAGATAGCCTAAAAATCTAGACGCACCCTAGCGGCAGCAAATGTAATGGGGGGGGGTCTAGGCACTCTCCGTTGGCTTGCGAGCTGGAAAAACCAAACTCTGGTCAGGCCAATCACATCGTGTATAGAGTCGGTGGGCGGGTCTTATGGCTGCTGCTGCTGGGAACAGCGGTCTTCTGGAAGACTTGGAGTTCAGCTTTTCTTTGAGAAAAGAACAAAGAACGGCACAGAAATCATTCTTTAAAAAGGAAGATGTGTTCGGAGTTTTGCTGACCGGATTCGGCAAAAGTTTAATCTATAAACTAGCTCCGCTACCTTCTTCGTTGCCCTGCCTGGTTGTAGCGCTATCCTATTGCGTGCAGAGAGAATTTGAAAGACAACCGTTTATCCCGCCCCTCGGATTGAGCCCTGCCAATGGTGAGTCACCAGACCCAACATCTTGATGTGGGTCTGGCTCGTCAGGCTACAAACTAGACGCAATGAATCCTGATTCCAAAGCAAAATTCAGAAGCACCCAGTGAATTTGGCGCTGGTGTTTGTGTGTGCGTTTACCTGTTTAACCTCGGCCTGTAGGTGGCGTAGCTGCAGGATCTGCTCCAGCCGCGTGTGCGTGTGTTGCGCGTTGAGCTCCACCTCCTGCTGCTTCTCATGGAGGAACTCCAACAGCTCCTGAACCTGAGCAGCCAAGTCCATGTCCTTCTCCCCTGTCAGCTCGATTCCTGACACACACACACACACACACAAACACACACACACACACACACACACACACACACACACACACACACACACACACACACACACAGCTGTGATTCTCACATTCTTCATGTGTTATCTCTAAGAAAATAGCCCCTCTAATCAAGGATGAGGGAATGTTTGGTGATGTTGTGGATGATCTCTACCCTGTTAACTCTGATTCCCCTGCAGCTCTGTAAAGACAGGACTCATTCCTCAGTTTAGAGCACCAAAAATAGCCCTCTAAAATTGCAAACCATCACTTTCGCATTACTTTTTATTTATGGGTGCATCTAGTCTTAATGCTAAGCTAGGCTGAACAGCTGTGCACTGGCGATAAGGACATTAATGATATATGGTTTATCGACTCTTCTCACTCTCGCAAAGAAGACACTAATCATGCTGAACTCTCCGAAATACTGAACTATTTCTTTAATTATTTTACTTGCATGTGAATCAAATCCTGAGCCCTCATTAACCACTCCTGCATCTTTAATGTTGGTGGAAACGATCCTAGGATACATTCACTGACAAACATCCTGAAAGGGCATCTTAAGGAGGTCAGTGCCAAAAATGTCCCCATGACAGCTTACCAAAAAGCCAGTTTAAAAGATGTTAAATAAGGAATGAATGTTATATAATTAATTCATAGTTTTCATTAGTATTATTCAATATTGATTCGACATCTTAAGGTTATAATATTGCAGATTTCAACTTCCTTTTGCAGCTGATTACTCTATTAATATTACATAGTATTAATGTTTGAGCTGCAAGTGTGATTTGTTGAGTAGCACTGAATAAAAGAAAAGTGTGCGTCTAATACTGAGTCTGTAGAATCAGTTAACTATTTATATCCTACTTAGTGGCTGGCGCTGCTAGAGTGAGAGAGACAGAAAGAGAGAGAGAGAGAGAGTGTGTGTGTGTGTGTGTGTGTGTGTGTGTGTGTGTGCGTGTGTGTGCGTGTGTGTATGAGAGAGAGAGATTTATCACTCCAGGGGGCAGCGGGACTCAGGCATTGACCTACTCATATACACAAACATCACACACAGTAAGAGGATTGTGCTGTGACGATTTTTTAACCTAATTCTCTCCCTGTTCCGCACAACCCGCTTTTCTTTGGGATCGCAGTTCGTGGTTCTGCCAAAGCATCAGGGCTCCCTCTCTCCTTCATTGTACAGTGCGCAGCTGTAAATCCAGATGTGAGCCTGCTCAGCCGACAACAGGATCACAACTGAAGTCCAGCGTGAATGCAAATTAAAGAATATGACTGCCTAGCAGAAGTGTACGTACAGCACAGCTAACCTCCCAAACGCCGTTTATTTAAAGCTATAGTGCGTAGTTTTCCCCATGAGGAATTTTAAGTGATGACAACAACACTGTCGGTGCGTGCACATGACGCTAGCCCCCTCCTCCACGCAGTTGCAACTACCCGTCAAATCAAGGAGGACACAGAGGATTAAAAAAAACATGATGGACTCTTCAGAAGAGGTAATTATTTTGTAATTTTGATGTCCTCTTTGTGTCCAGAGCTGAACGCTGCTGTTGTCCTTTCTCAGCGGTGATGTAAAACGAACCACTCGAGCTGCTGCGCGTGAAAGTCGCCGGACTACAGCATTTTGTAAAGTTTGTAGCCATACTGAGAGATGGAGAGTTTTGTGGAGCTGATAGTCTTTGTATCAACTCATTTGGCAATGGCTTGACTGTAACGTTGACGTTCATTAACATAAAATAGTGCTGCTATGGCTTTAAAGTTTTACAGTTTAAGCATAAGGTACCAAACAGCTCTTCTCTTCTCTGGCTGAATGGCACAATCGGTGACTTGGGAAGGATGTTCATGATATGCATAAGCATAATGATGCCAGGTGTGTAAAACTCCAGTTCGAAAACAACCCACAAGGGTATGGTGGGAAATTATCTCTGGGAGCTCATTTTAAAGCACACAACTGTCCTTTGCGTCTATCTTCTTTATTCCTCTGAATCTCCAGTCTCTCTCTACCTCTTGTCCCCTTATTTTCTTTCTAATAGCCCAAAGGCTTGTTTGTGTGTGTTTTTACCTGAAGCCTGGACCTCCATGATGTACTGGTGCAGGTCTTGACCCTGCTGCATCACTTCGTAGGTCATGTTGTTCATGGCTGCCTTCCTCTCTGCGTGGCGTTTCAGCCGCTGCTCAGCCAGGCCGATGTCCTCTGCGCCGGCGGAGGAAGAGGCGCCGCCTCCCCCGCTGCTGCTGCCGCTGCTAGCGCCGGAGCGGCCGGTGTCGTTCAGCTGACGGGATAGATCCTCGTTCCAGGCGTCCAACTCCGCTGTGACCTGCAGGAACAGAGGAAGCGTGGGATCAGAGGACACATGGAGACACAGTTAACAACAAAACAAGCCAAAAGCCAGTGGGTGCTATTGTTGTTTTTTGTGGTTTGGCTATCAAACATTGGCTCTAATTAGCTCTTACAGCCCCCTTTAAAGCTTTAGTGCATAACATTTTGATATTAATGAACGTCCGTTACATTCAAGCCATTGCCAAATGAGTTGCTACAAAGCTATTTAAGACCATCAGCTCCACACAACTCTCTCTGTGTTTCTCAGTATGACTATGTTCAGAAGATTGTGGCTTCCAGTGACAGAGTCCTTCATGTTTTTTTTTAATCCTCCGTGTTCTCCTTGGCTACTAGCAACTGCGTGGAGGAGGGGTGGGGGCGCGTGCACAATCATTGTATCATGTGGACACGCCAACAGTTTTGTTATCATTACTTAGAATTCCTCATGGGGGCGACAGAAACTACGCACTATAGCTTTAAACACTCTCTTCTACTTAACAACAGGGGACCTAGAGCAGAGCTCCACAGCAGCTTCCAATGAGCAGCAAAGTGTTTCTGTCAGAATAAAATCAAGTACCTGTCTGAGTCTACTTTGATTTTGAACAAGCGCACGCTTTTGCGCTCCTACCTCTATGGTATACTGCTCAAATATGCGCAGCTGGAGGAAGATGTCCAGCTTGATTTTGCGTTCGTGGAACAGTTCCTCCATCTGGCCCTGAGCCTCGTCCAGCTGCTGCAGCACCCCCTGGATGTGTGCAATGGAACTGCAGTGAGGCGTCTTATTGGTCGACATGGCGGCATCTCTGTCGGAAGAGAGACAGAGGGAGACATTATACATATAACACACGCCCTAACACAAGACCATATTTAGATGAAAATTTAAATAACAGCAAATCAGAACAAATAAAGGAAATCTATAAAAAAAGCATTATGTTTTAAATTGTTTATATCATTGGTTATTTTTAAATTGTTTTATGAAATATAGGAAAACATGACAAACTACAGCATAATAGTTTTAATTAAATTTGACCATCTCAAAGACAATGGGGATCAGCTAGTAGTGTACAGTTTAAACAAAGTAACAAAAGTAAGACAACAAGAAACAGAGAGACAGATACAGAAGGAGAATATATATATATATATATATATATATATATATATATATATATATATATATATATATATATATATATATATATATATATATATATATATATGTATGTATGTATGTATATGATTGTGTCAATATGGTTTTTAATTGTAATCTTACCTGAGTGGCTGTATGAATTTGACTTTTAAATGATGTTTTAAGTATGAATATTATTACCTAAGCTGCTATATTAATCCATCTTTCTCTTTAATAACATTAGAAATATTAATATCGTTACCCAAGTCTTTAAAACAGCATCATGAATATTTATATGAATGGTATTATTACCTGAGCTGCTGTATTAATTCCTCTCCCTCTTTAATCACATTGAGCGTTGCCTCCAGTGTGGCCGTCTGCTGCTGCTGAAACTGCTGGATCAGAGTCTGAACTGAATCCACCGAATTGCAGCACACTTCGTCCAGCAGCTGCTTCTGCAGCTCCTCCATCCACGACCACAGCTGGACAAACGGACGGGCGAACAGACAGAGTGGCAGCTTAGCAGATGTGTGATCAATCCATCAGCACAGAATTCTACTTCCTCTGCAACACTGCTGCGTTAGAAAATACTGAGTACTAAAAATAACACTAACAACTACTAGGGGTGGGGAAATCCATTCTTTTCCCCAGAATCGATTTGTTGTTGTTGTTTTTTAACCAATGATTCACTTGAATATTTTCTGTTTATACAGTACCACTGGTGGCAACAGGCCAAAAGCCGAAAATACAGAAAATCAATGTTATGTACTTCTTTACAATTGAAATAAATGTGATGCGCATTCTTCTTAGAAAACAATTTCTTTTTAGAAATGTCTC
This sequence comes from Perca flavescens, assembly GCF_004354835.1. Taxonomy (NCBI): domain Eukaryota; kingdom Metazoa; phylum Chordata; class Actinopteri; order Perciformes; family Percidae; genus Perca; species Perca flavescens. The sequence goes on from NC_041341.1 coordinate 10,030,503, forward strand.
ATGATGTATTGTTGTCTAGAAGTGTATTACTCAATTTTTTGATTTTGTTAAAGAAGGAAAAGAAAATTGCCCAATTCTGTCAAATCATAATACTTCTAAAATCGCAATAAATGAAAATCGCAATACAAATCGTAAAACAATCGACAACATCTACACGACAGACTAAAGTGCCACTAATTGTAGCAGGGGACACTGTTTGTCCTGACTCCTATTGGGACTCAAACCTGCATCTACACACTTATTACATGTCAGAGACTCTCTGTCGTTGGTGACAAATTAATATCCATTTAGATATTTTTTTTTTTTCCCCAGGCAGACACAGGATGCCTGAGAATGTGTTCACTTTTTAGATTGTGTGTGTGCGTTTGTGTGTCCCACCTCCTTGGTGTGCGTGTGGAAGGAGACGGACATGTCGAGCAGCAGCTTCCTGTGTTCGACTCGGCGGACAAAGTCCTGGATTCGGACTTCCAGGTGCCTGGCTGCCTTGTAGATTTCCTCGGGGTCACACTCTCCGGTCTGAGCCAGCTGCTCAGCTGCCTCCAGCAGCTTGTCGGCATTAGTGTATGTGTTCTAGAAGAGGGGAGGAGGGGCCTTCTTCAGCATCAGCAGCAAACACCATTACCATGATCAACATCTGTAGAACTTGGTCGTATACCATGGCCATGGAAAATACATCTAGCTAGACGTCAAACACAGGGTCTTTACAAGAAAAAAAAACGGCAAGATTTTCAGAAAACTTCATGAGCTGTGTTTCCACTCTATGGTTTGACTTTTCCCTCCACTGTACCGATCTCGTACCGAACCGTGATGTCTAAACCGAGGTATGAACCGAACCGTGACTTCTGTGTACCGTTCCACCCCTAACACACACACACACACACACACACACACTCACACAGTCGGATCACATTATAATAAAATGTTAATTCCAATCACAGCGTGAGTTTTCCCTTTATTCTACCTCTATCTTCGCCTAAAAAGGGAATAAATCCTGTCTGAGCGTTAAAGCTCTCAGCATTCATCAGGAGGACAAAATGGATTAGTGTCTGCCTATGCTGGTAAGTATAAGAGATTATTACTGGGATTTTTTTCACATCATAAAATATATTGCATCTGAGATATGAGACTAGAGGTTGGAGGGTGTGGCTTTAATTCAAGAATATGAATTTGGGTGCAAGCTCACAGTCTGGATAGTTCACATTTTAAGAGGGATTAGTCAGAAGATAAAGATTATTTAATAATTTACACAAGATTAATACTCTTTATTGTATGACTGGTTTGGTTCAGGGTGAGAATTATAGCAGGGAGAGGACAGGAGAGCATGATCATCTCTGTCACCTGAATGTACTAAAGAAGACCAAATCTGACTTTTTAAGACATGAATGAATGCAAATGAGAAAGGACAACATTTCGTAATTCAACTGAACAAACAAACTGAGAAATACATAGATGGAATGCCATTAAACCATCTGGAAGAACAAAATCAGCTGATGGCAAGAATAAATCCTGTGAAGGTGTTTCACAGGGACTGAATAAAATGATAAAAGAAGTTAAATTTTTTTTTTTTAAATGTTATTAAATTGAATAAAACATCTAACATTCAATGGAAGTAATCATTTATTTTACGTGCGAAGAATGTTGTATGGCTTCCATACAACGTACATCCATGCATCCAAGTTATGTTTGAGCAATTTGGTTGAAAGAAACCCATATTTCTGATATAAAAAACTTAAAAAATAGGTCAAATTTGACCCGAGGACAACACAAGGGTTAATCAATCTAGCCACCACATAATAACATTGTGCTAATGCCTAAGCAATGACCTACACACCCTTTAGGAACACAATAATAAAAGCGTAGGCTTTTCTTTTTTTTTTTTTTAGCTTTTATCACATTTCCAAAAACACCATGCCTTTTTATATTCAATTCAATGTTCAATTTGTTCAGTAAAAGAATGTTGGAAATGATTGCCTTTCGTTTTAAATTCAACAAGCAAATTGTTGTATTTTAGAAGAATACTAAAAGTAGCATAAGTGCCGAAATGAGTACATTGTAATATTATATTATATATATATGTAATATAAACATTGTTAATTTATCGCAAGTATCGTTATCGTCGATATTCAACAATGCTATCTGTTATCGCGTATTTTCCTCATACCGTGCAGCCCTAGTGTTAATCTCTTGACAATTTGAAACAGTGAGATTTTCCTATCAATCGACCAAAGCTGGTAGAGTAACAGGTGAAGGGGTGTCAACCCTCCCTGGAGAAAGTAGAGAAAGTAAGATTTAAGGCAGCGAGACGGAGCTGGAGTACGAAGGCTTTAGTGAGAGTAAATGAGCTCTGGGTTTTCATTACGTCTTTCTGTTTGATGTTTGCTTGGCTCTAACGGAGAAGCAACTAATCTGATGTACAAGACGAGGGCTAAAAACAAACTAGCCGTAAAGGGAAAATGATATTCAAGTGACATACACACACACATCCGACTACATACACACACCTTCATTGAAATAGACACTCGTCAGTTAATAGTAAAATTGGTGTCTGAGAATGTCTTTGAGTTTTTATGTGAGGGAGACTGAAAGAAGGGTAATGTGGGTAAACATGCTTACATATTCATCTCTTGGCATGTATCTTAAACGTGTACTAAATGTATTCATGTTATGTAAGTTGCTAAGGGGAGAGTTTCACACCACAAACTGCATAAAAATGCTAATGAGGAACAAAAGGAGAGAAAAAAAAACGCCTGACCCAAATAATGCCGATCCAGCATGTTGTGAAGGTCAATCCTAATTCACAATGTAAACATCAGATTACACAACTGCATACTTTTTATAGGATTGACAATCATTCTCTTAAACAGGGGGTCCTCAGAGTTAGTGCAGGGGGTGGGCCAAATTATGTTAAAAAGATCTCTTTTTTTTTTATTCAAATATGTCTGAAAATATACATTAATATGAATCCAACATATTAACAGCAAACATAAATTAGCCTATTAGTGACATTTTTTTTTTTAATTTACACACCGAAGATAAGCATAGGCTACTATGAGCAGGATGGAAGGGGGGGGGGGGGGGTATACATATCCCTGGGGACAAAATGTATCCCCCCCCCCATCAAAGTGATCAATGCTACTTCACCAACAGACTATATATTATATACCTAAAATAGAAATAATGGATGGTGGATGGTGGTTGAGTTTATTCAGAAAAAAGTGAGCGTCATGTAGGGCTGTCAACGAATATTCTAAATTCGAATATATATTCGAATAGTTTTAAAAAAACAAATTTCGAAGGTGAAAATTTATATTTGAATTAAAAAAAAAAAAAAAAAACAGTCACGGTCTGGCTGTCTGCTTTGCTAGCGCGCCTGAAAGCCGTTACATACTGGACGCAGCCCAGCTGGCGCATACAAATGAGACATCATGAGATCGCCGTGACTATTTATATATATTATATTATATATATATATTATATATATATTATACCTGCGGTGGTAGTCTTCTCCTGAACAGCGGTGGCGCTAATGAGCAAAGGCTACCGACGCTGCTCTTTCTATGGACTAGAAGAAGAAGAAAAAGGTAAACAACGACAGAAGCGGCAGCAGCATTGCCGTAAATGCTTCGATTTGATTCAATGACCTACTTGGTCGGATCGAGCCTTTCATTCACCATAAAAGAGCTCATCTTAACCCGGTAAGAGTCCTGTTGTCGCCGAACGTGCGCGACGTCGGCTCGGCCGGATACTGCATAATTTTGACGTCACGATGTCGCGTGCAACCAGATGTTCGAATAGTTCGAATATTCGTTGTTATTTTAGAGGGAATATTCCAACGTAATTTTAAGCAATTTTGACAGCCATAGCGTCATGCGGCAATGACAGTTAAGTTAAGCCACCAAGACGACTAGTTAAGTTTAGGAAAAAGATTGTGCTTTGGATTAAGACATTCCCGAGGAACGAACGAGCGTTTCCTTGATAAAAAGTATTTTGTTTTCGCCGCGAAGTGAACTCTCTCCGGCTTGAAAGCGCTGTTGTTCATGAATATGTTTTGGCATGGCCAGTAGGGGTGGGGGAAAAAATCGATACAGCATAGTATCGCGATATTTTTCGTGGCAATACTGTATCGATACACAGACGCCAAGTATCGATCTTTTATGATATATGTGTTGATCAGTTTGTCTGCTTGACAATCACATTTTGCAACAATAAAACTGAAGTGTGATGAACAAACAGAGAAATGTATCTTTTTAGATAAAACAGATGTTGAGAAAATTGTCCTTTCGGGACATCATTTGAAATTGGGAAAAATCTGAAGTTGTAAAAAAGGTAAAATATTGCAATATATCGCAGAATATTGCAATATCTTTAAAATCGCAATAATATCGTATCGGGACATAAGTATCGGGATGATATCGTATCGTGAGGCTGGTGATTCCCACCCCTAATGGCCAGCCGAGTGGCACTATATCCATGGTATGGAATGGGGGATTTAATTCTTGCATGTTTTGTTTTGTTGTGCATGATCAAAAAACATCCCCCCCCCCTGCTTTTTTCACCAATAGCACCCTGACTATGGGTAAGTTAGCCACTATGGTAATTAAGTTTAAGGATTCACTGTTCCACATGTATGTTTAGCATAAAAACATGATGTAAAAATAATATATTAATATCCATTCGTCCCGGAGCTCTGTAGCTGTAATTCCATCTGAACCTGTTTAATATGCAACTAAATTGTATACAGTATACTGTATGTAGTTGTGGATCTCTACTCCGTTTCTCTTTCAGCTAAGGGGTCCTTGGCCTAAAAACCGTTGAAGACCCCTGTTTTAGAGGATTATCACTTCACTGAAACTCCACTGACCAAAGTAGCGAATGATTTACCATGGGTTCTGATTACTCTAATACACCCGTTTTAATGATATTTGATCTGAGAAGGCAGCGGATGTCATAAACCACATCATGCTTCCCTTTTTTTATTCAAGAACTAGACAGCACTTAGATGGTGCAAATTGTTGATAGAAAGCCTCTGGGAGAAAATAAATTGATCGGCTGAGGCGAGAGCGGAAAGGTGGTGGGACGTCAGCTCCATAAAACAGGAGAGACAAATGACTGAAAGACGAAGGGAGGATGAAAAGAAAGAGGAAAAAAATATGAGTGACTTGACACCATGTTGAGCGGGATTGTGTGTGTGTTCAGGCTTATTTAACTGCAGCGGAGACGGTAAGGATTTGACGATCCTGATCACATTTAGTCTCCAAAGCAATAATCTGAAACACACACACACACACTCGCTCACACATAGAGCGTGGCACTATCTTTGTGGGGACTCGTCATTAACATAATGCATTCCTTAGCCCCTTACCCTAACCATCACAACTAAATGCCTAACCTTAACCCTTACCCTCACCCTAACCATAACCTAATTCTAACCCTAATCCTAAAACCAAGTCGTAACCCTCAAACAGCCCTTTAAACTTGTGGGGTCCAGCATTTTGGCCCCACAAAGCTGTCCAGACCCCAAGTATACTGTATTCACGGTTTTTGGACCCCACAAATGTAGTTAAACAAGAACCCCCCACACACACACACACACACACACACACACACACAGTCGGATCGGTACTTGACTTTGAAACAAATCAAATCAGACAACTGACCAGTTCAATAGAGAAGACCATCACACACTTTCACTTCTACCAATCCACTTCAAGGCCCCTCAAGGCTCCAACTGTATATAAATATTTCTGTAAACTCTGTGTGTGCTTTTTTAAGCAGGACTAGTCTGGATCGACGACAGCTCATTTCCAGAATAATCAACGGATCGCCCACGCATCGCAAAACTCTGTTCGTTTCGGGTGTCACTCCCCGATGTGAGTCGAGTGCAGATGTGAGTCGCGAATGCGTCATGTTGCGACAAGTAGCCTACAAGAACCTGCTAACGAGAGACTTCTGTAATGTCAACACAATCACAATGGACCTACATAACGAAGTTGGTTCACTGCTGGCTACAAGTTAGCAATCAAACACAACAAAGGCTGTCACTTGAATGGCGTTTTGAGCTAACGGTAGCAATTAAACAATCATAGAATGCTAAAAACATTTTTGAAATGATTTCCATCTTCTGTTAGTGTTTGTAATGAGAAAAGTTTATTATTTTATGGATTTCACAAATTTCAGTATGACACGTTATGCCGTGAACCGTTTAAATCTGACCATGCGCGGCTCACAACTGCACTTGACTCACATTGGTTAGGGACATCGGGAAACAACAAACTTCAAGTTAGCAAGCTACACGCTGAAAATGGCTTTTTCAGTGTGTAGCAGGAAAAAAGAATTTGGATCATGTAATGAGGCCGGCCTGCTCGGTTCTTTCGGGGAATAATTGTAAAGACTTACAAAGAATATGTTTACGGCATTTACTCTAACTGGGACGTTTCGGGAAAGATTGGTGGGGATTGCTGTGGACGAAGATACACCGGTAAGAGCAAATTACGTTTAACCATGTATCCAGCTAAGTTAAATAGATTCACGTTACTGTATTGTGTGAACAGTTAACTTCTTTTAATATTGTATGTGGCATTTTTTTCAAAACAAGTTCTTTCCCGAGACTTTGGATTTTTCAGATCTAGCGTCGCTACCATAGCGCCACCAAAGACAATTGATGGTCGATTGATTGGTTTTAAGAAATGCAAACAACCCAGAGCGTTTTTTTTTTCTCCTATCCTGGAATGTATGTGTGGAGGAGCCAGACATTACTCCACGGCGCTGTGCAGATAGGTCTAGCAATGCGAGACTAAAGCAGGACTTACTGACAGTTTTGCTGAACAGCAAATGCAAATGCAGAACTGAAAGGGCTCAACGGCACCGAGGGATCTGTTCCACACAGGACAGAAAAGTGTCACTGGCCTTCGTTCTATATTACAGTATCTATTTTTATTAAACGGCCAATGTTCAAACCATTTCGATTGCAGCATTGACTTTGAAACCAAGCCACATTCTCAAGTCACATTTTAATGCAATCTCTACTAAGAGCTTCAACATGTTTCTTTGTTTTGTTTTCATCTTTAGGACCAAAAACTCTAGCTCCAGCTCCAGCGTTTCTTACGTGACAGACTGTAGCACTGAAATTCAGGAATGGATAACATCTTCTGCAGATCCTTCAGGAAAGGCTTGTGACCATAAATGGTTACATAGAGGCATGTATTCATGCTTCCTGCCGCCACCAGGCATGGTTGGTTTTCAAAATTTGGGATTAATCAAGGAAGATGACTTACAGATGTTTGCAAGGCAAGCGAATAAACATTTCATAAAAACAAACTAACCAAATTGTTAATGGTAGGAGGGCCTTCTTTATGTTATGATGGTACTGTAAATGAGAGCCTGTTTGGACAGACATACTCACCCATAGGCGTCATTTACAGGGGGGGATGGCGGGATTACAACCCCTACAATAATCAAAACTGGCCAGTGCAACCCCCCACCCCCCTAAAAACCTATTATTTCCTTTACATAAAGACATTTGCACCATAAATTGATGCAGAAAAGGCACAAATTGTTGCAGAAAAATTCACCAGAATGCAGGAAAATTAAGTGTTTCACGTTTGAAAAATGGAGATCTCACACCAATGCTGAACCCAAAATTACGCCCTTGGACTCACCTGAGCAACGTCTTCAAAGTCGTCGTGTCTTTTCTGCAGGGCTCGGGCTCTGTGAAGGGATTTCCCAACGCCAGTGTGTTTGCTGAGGAAAGCCTCGCCGTGGTTTTCTATCCAGTCCATCACCTGGAGGAGAGAGAACACAAAGATCAACTTCACATCTGTTCCTGGCACTGCACCCTTTTTTTTTTTTTTTTTTTTTTTGGACAATGTACATACAGATCAGCAGTACAAAATGGTCCCAAACCTCATTAATTAAGAATGGAACAAATGAAACCTTCATGATCTGCGTGGGAAATTGAGGTCACTGCAGCTGAGAAGAACATCATGTTGAATATTCTGCACCGTGAACATCATCCCCTGCTTTGTCGTTTATTAGTTGCTACTTTGGTACTTTTTTCCCCAGGCATTATATCTCTAATCCTTAACTTAATTGTATTATTAACTCTCTATCCCTTGTTTTGTAGTGTTTTCTGCCATTTTATACTTAAACAGTTATTTTAAAGAGCTCATATTATGCTCATTTTCAGGTTCATAATTGTATTTAGAGGTTGTACCAGAATAGAACATGATTTAATTTTCAAAAAACACCATATATTTGTTGTACTGCACATTGCTGCATCTTCTCTTTTCACCCTGTGTGTTGAGCTCTCTGTTTTAGCTACAGAGTGAGACATCGCACTTCTGTTCCATCTTTGTTAGGAATCGCACATGTAGTATGTAACATGAGCTTATGTAACATACTTGTCCCTATTCAAATAAACTTAAAAGTAAAAGTAAACATGTGCAGTACCTAGGTAAGGACTACTAGCCAGTCAGAAGTAGAGTAATGCGGGGCCTGACAAGCAAGCTAGTGTGATCCAAAACAAACACGCTTCAGCCGGTAACCATGGCTTCGGTTCAGCCTTACAACCTAGACTGGACCAAGACGTTTCAGAGTGGTAAGTTATTTAAATTATTTAAATTTAAAAACACAAATTAGTTTTACATACACGTTTTAATTCTTCTCGGGCCTCTGCTCTGACTAGCTTGGTTTGAGGGTGTAACCCGCTAGCAGTTAGGCGAGCATTATAACATGTGTTACAAAGTGACCTCGTTTGTCTCTGAAGTAAAGGCTGGACTACAATAGAGCTGTTTGGAGCAGTTTGGGAACAGTGTTTCCTGCTGGAGATGGTAAGTCCCTTTGGGGTGGACTTTGGACTTTTTCATTTTGTAAACCTATAACATGCACAAACAAAGATATATAACACAATAAAAGCCAAAAAGCATAATATGAGCCCTTTAAAAGGACACCTATGATGCAGGTTGGACTGTATTTTCACAACACAGAACTGTTAACAGTACTGTATGTCTAATCTAGATTTGACTGATTAATGTCACTGTCGGTTAATTTTAGACTATATGTGCATTTCTCCAGTTGGACTACAATTTTGAAGTACTTTACTTGAGTATTTCCCATTTTGTCCTACTTTATATTTCTATTCCACTACATTTTAGAGGGCAATATTGTACTCTTTGCTACACTACATTTAAGTGTAGTTACTAGTTACTTTTTAAATTAAGATTACATAAAAAAAAAAATTATAAAGTGTGATTTTTTTTTTAAAGATTAAACCAGCAGCTAGTGTAGCTTGGTCCCCTTTGTCATGTCTCAGACATCCATTAGTTGTTGATTGGACTTTTCCCTCGAACCCTTTCGAATGGTTTCATATTTTCACAATGGAAATACAATAACTGTTCCAATCCCAAAGAGATCATTGTGGTTATTGTTGTTGTTGTGGGCGAGTTTTAATACTGTGAAATTTGATTGTTGTCCTTTACTGCTGTGTTAGTGTTTTTATACTCTAGTGTTAGGTTTCCCTTTTGACAGAGATGTTATTCTCTGTTTCCTGCCCAGGGACTACAGATGAAAATTAGCTCATAGCTAACTCTGGTACTGTTAAGGAGCTGTGCATTGTCCACATGCGCCGGCCCGTGCATATGCCTTTGATTTCTCATCTGACTGCCCAATCGTTGGACGAGTAGGGAAATCATCGAGATGACTTTCTCATCACCTAACCCTAACCCTAAGTCAACAAATGGCCAAAATGTTAAAGCTTTAGTGCGTAACTTTTTTATATTAATGAACGTCTCTTACATTCAAGCCGTTGCCAAATTAGTTGCTACAAAGCTAATTCAGACTATCAACTCCACACAACTCTCTCTGTATTTCTCAGTATGACTATGTTCAGAAGATTGTGTCGTCCGGCGACTTTTGCACGCAGAAAATGGAGTGAAGATAATCACCTCTTCTGAAGAGTCCTTCCCATTTATTTATTTTATCCTCCATGTCCTCCTTGGCTACTAGCAACTGGGTGGGGGTGGGAGGGGGGTGGGGGGGAGTGCGTGATCACGGAAGGCTTGTATCACGACAGTTTTGTTGTCATTACTTAGAATTCCTCATGGGGGAGACAGAAACTATGCACTGTAGCTTTAATGCAGGCTCCCATGTTACATTACATTACATGTTACATACATTTCTTTCTTTTACACAGAGGGCTTATGGGTTAGGGTCCCAGAACACTATCTCATTGAATGTACCTCAAGCCCAGACAGAGTTGTTCAAAAAGGCTTTCATGTTTGCTGCACCTTCTACTTGGAATGACCTACAGCAAACACTCAAACTACAGTGTCTAATTTCCTTAAATGATTTTAAAGGTTATGTTAAAACCATAGAACATGAGTCCATCCACACTTGCAAATGTTTTAACTAATGGCACCTTTATTTAATTGAAATGCACTTAAGTTGTATTTGCCTCTTTCGTGTTTGTTTTGTGATGGTAAATTGTTTTTATATGTATCTAACGTGTTCTGCTATCTTGGCCAGGTCTCTCTTGAAAAAGAGATTTTATATCTCAATGAGACTAACCTGGCTAATTAAAGGTTATATAAAAATAAAAAAAATAATTATTATAACAGAAATGCGTGGATCAGAACATTGTATTGTCTTTTTTTTCCTCTCCTATTAATAATCTTACAACCCTTCAGATTTATCTTGTGACTCTGTGGAGGCGCCCGACGCCAAGGTCAGTTGTTGATTGGACTTTTCCCTCGAAAGCTTTCCGATGGATTCATTTCAAATCCCAAAAAGATTAGATTATTCAATATTTCACTAAGAGTCAACAATTATGGAAATGTCCAAAATATTAAAAAGAAATGTGTGGATCAGAACTTTTTTTTTCCTCTCCTATAAATCATCCTACAATCCCGGAAATGTATCTAGTGACTCTTGGGGATGGGAACAACGGGAGTAAACTACCCAAACGTCACTACTTGCATATTGATTCATCGGAGTACTTCTTCCACCACTGACATCTTAAAGCACTGTTTTTTTGGGGGGTCTTGAAAGAACATGGATGCTGTAATTCCTGACGTCAGTGCAGTGTTAGTCAGTCCAGCTGGAGCCACAAAGGGGTCGGCAAAAGGTCACGGCACACTCAAACTGAAGCGTGCTGACTGCTGCTTTGTTTCAGTGTGAGGCTAAAACTGCCAAATAAAACTACACACCTAATATGTTCTCTTTCAGCCTCAACTTCTGCATCTCTGCCTCTTCCTCTCTGGGGTCGCATATATCCTGTAACATTACAACTCTGGTTGGAATAGCCCTGTTTTCAGTGATTTACAGACTATTGGTATGAGCCGACTCGCTCACTTGCTCCTTGTCTCACTTTCTGGCTATGTCTCTCGCCCTCTGCGTGTGTCTCCGCGTCTCTCTCTGGGGTCTCATAGAAGCTGATGCATGACCAGTACAGTTGGCAAAGCTCTGTTTTCAATGAATTTATAGCCTACTCTTCTTCACACACTATTTTCTCCCCCTCTCTCTCTCTCTCTCTCTCTTACATCTCTTTAACGCTCTCTCACACTCTCTTGTGGGCCATGTAGAAATGTTTGCATGGCGCCCGTTCGGCATCCATCTTTTGTAGTCTGCCTGATGCCTCTCTCTGCCATGGGCCATTCATACATACAGCACATACAGTACATGATGACTTCAGTTACAATGGACCCACTTTTAAATGAATTCAATGTGTGACCTCGATAGTGGCCGGGTTGGCTCAGTGGGTAGAGCAGGTGCACATATGCTTAGAGGTTTATACCTCGACGCAGAGGCCCAGGGTTCAAGTCCGACCTGTGACGATTTCCTGCATGTCTTCCCCCTCTCTCTCCCCTTTCTCACCTAGCTGTCCTGTCAATTAAAGGCGGAAAAGCCCCAAAAAATAATCTTCAAAAAAGTTATTTCGGACACACTGTTCGCAGCAAAGAGCGCTAGGGAAACTCTCTTTCACAAGGCGAAACACCATGGCACACAACAATTTGTAACACTAATAATTTACTAATTCATTTACAAAATCACACCGCCAAACGGCATGTTTTTTATATTCTATGTACTCCTGACAGTAGACTAAGCCACTGTAAACCTCTAATAAGGTCCTAAAAAAATACAGTAAAGTGCAAATGCACATTTTTGGTCATACAAACCAGCACTACTTTTTATTGTACTTATCCTTCATAACTTTGGGGGGGAAAAAGTCTTTAGAGAGTGTACTTTTTACTGAAATTGCACAGGTTTCGGTAATGCCAGTGGTAATTGGTTGTACTTCATTCCTACTGCATTACTGTCCGACCCACAATCACACGAAAGAAAGTAATAAACCTCCTTCCCCTCCCACTGATGATTCACTCTGCGGGTTAAAAATACCCTTTATAAAACATAGCTGTGATATTACATTTTGAGCTCCCGAATAACTCCAAAAAACCTCCAGGAATCTGGTCCGACACCTTCCCGAAACCACATAGCCTGTTCATCTGTGACGTATGAACAGTGGTACCGGTGGAGCAGAGATCTGCTCTGTGCGTTTGACTTCAGGAATTTTCACATTACACACTGTTAAGCTGGGAGGAGAGGAAAGCTCAGACGAATGTGTGTGAACGTGTCGGGATTCTCACTGGTTCTCCTAAGCAAAGTTCATCACTCACACATCTGTGATCACTTGATCACATGCTGACATAACCAGATCACATGCTCCACTGTGGTTGGACTAATTTCTCTGACCGCATGGGCTCTTACAAACCCCTTTCAGGTGAACTCGAAACTGAAATAAAAAGTTTGAATATTGTTTTGTTTTCTCAGTTCCTAAAAAGGCATTATGGAGAAACCAAAGTTTACATTCAAAATCAACAAGATACACCCACTTCTCTCTCGCTAACACACGCCTAATGTTTTCATTTCACTTGCTTTCTGTGTGTGTGTGTTTATATCAACAATAACAAAAGCAAATGACCAAAAAATATAATTTGGAATCGTTTGTACAGTTCATACACATAATTTGTATACACATTGTATGTACAATATTGAATCATACATCATATGATGTATGATTCAATGCTAAAAACAGGCTAGGTAATCTTTTCATTTCACTTGCTTTCAGTATGTGTGTGTGTGTGTGTGTGTGTGTGTGTGTGTGTGTGTGTGTGTGTGTGTGTGTGTGTGTGTGTGTGTGTGTGTGTGTGTGTGTGTGTGTGTGTGTGTGTGTGTGTACCTGCTGGACGTCTTGCTGGAACACACACAGCTGCAGTCTCTGGTGCAGTCGGACCTTTCGATGCTGCCAAATATTCTCCAGACGCCGCTGATGGTGGAGAACCTCGTGAACCACATCCAGGATGCAGTGAACCTGCGGAAAATAACTTAACTTGTTAGCTAGACAGTGACATTTTGAATTCATTTTATTCCATTGATATTCAATATAAAAAAAGCTGCCTCTCTTTTGTAATTGGCTAGCAGAAGAAGCCTCAACTCAACCCACAGAGGAACACAATGGCACTCACCGCTTTGGAGTAATTGGCAGAGGCTGTCAGCGAATCAGAGTTGCCGGGACTCAGAGGCCTCTGGAGGACATCCAATAGGGCTTTACCGTCCTGACTGACCTGAAAACACAGACAGGTCACGGAAAGATTAGACGCAACAGGTAGATGGAGACAGGAAAACAGGCATACGGATGCAAAGAGTAAACCTTAACCTTTAAATGTTTTTTGTTTTTAGTTGAAGCATCTTCTGCTTCTCCTCTGCTCAGTGTTGATCTTCTCTCCTCTCCGAAAGAAATATATACTTTCCAAATCAGCGTTTCACTGCTTACTGCTAATTGCTAAATTACACATGGAAACACGCCACTGAAACCTCTGCGGCACACACAAGCAGTGACCCTGGTTTCCTTTCTGCAAGAAGTGAGCCCTGTGTGTATTTTTATTCACGCCTTAAAGCACTTTGACTTGCCTGCTGTTGAAAGGTTCTGTACAAATTAGGGCTGCGCGATATGAGGGAAATACGCGATAACATTGATGAATATCGCGCTAACGATATTACTTGCGATAACTAAACAGCATTTTGTATTTCTGCGTCTTTCAATATTCAAATTGCTTGTTGAATTCAAAACATTTCCAACATTCTTTAATTGAACATTGAAGTGAATATAAAAGGCACCACTAAAAGAAAATGACAGTTACATTAGAAAGTGCAGTTTTCTACTGATATTTTCTTTCAACTAAAGGCCCCGACACACCAACCCGACGGCTGACCGTCGGCAGAAAAGGCAGTCGGCTCCCCGAGGTCCAAAAAGTTTCTCGGAACACACCAAAGCGACTCCGTCTAGAGCATACGTTCTGCGTGTGCGCAATACAAAAAATGAAAACCGGAAATGACGAACGCGTCACGTGAGTCTGGCTTCTCCAGCTGACCGATAATGCCGGCTTGCTCGAAATACGATCTTGTATTTCACAAAAATAGTTCACTGAAACGTGTTTCTGAAAACATTTTAAGCGAGAAATAGGCCGTGCAGTCGCTGAATCTGTCTTCATTTCACATCGACAAAGGTCAGTTTAAAAGATTTCGTCAGATTTTGAGAGGCGTTCGTCACTCATCCCGCTCGCCATTTCTGGGTTAGCGCTCCACCAATCAGAGCGGTCACTGAGTCCGACTGCCCGCCCTCCGACCCAGCAAGTCAAGTCGGCCAAAATGAAGGCAGACGGACGACGGCACGGAACACACCGAACAGGCTCGAGTCACCGACCTCGCCAGACTGTCCGACGGTGTGTCAGGGCCATAACACAAAGAATCTCTGGTACCCCTTTTCCACCAAGGCAGAGCTGGTGCTGGTTCGGAGCCAGAGCCTAGTTTCAAATCGGTTCTTTGTTTTTCGACCACCAAAGCACCAGCTCCGAACCGGTAAAAGTGGTTCTTAAGTAGCACCAAATCATTGCTGGGCCAGAAGAAAGAACTGCTTACGTCAGCGGCTGTGGGCGGGGTTACCGTGACCAACAAGACGAACAGAAACTTGTGACCGCCATTTTTGACTTAGCAGATAAACACCATGTACGCGATTAAACAACAACAGCAGTGGTCAGAGGAGGAAACAAGCTGCTTTCTTGCACTATAAAGGCGAGCTGCGCGAACACGTTGGATCCGCCGAGTTTGAATGCCGATGTAGGTCCGCAAAGCCGTGAACATCGATAGCAAAGCAAGGTCCGCCATTGTTGATGGTGTGTTTGTGTTCGGCGCCGCCGCGCTAACGTTGTTTGGAAAGATGAGACGTATACAGTGACGTAAGACCTGGCTCTGTGCCGGCTCTGTAGCCTGTGGAAAAGCAAACCAGAGGCTCGTCAGTCGAACCAACTCCGAACCGGCACTAGCTCTGAGCCTCCTGCTTCTGACTTGTCAGTTTTCAAGTCACTCTTGAAAACACACTTCTATTCAATTGCTTTTAATAGTGTTTAATTTGTTCTTAAATTTTTCTTGTTTTGTCTGTCGTGTGATATTTTATTGCTCTGTAAAGCACATTGGTCAGCTTGTCTGTATAAATAAACTTTGACTTGACTTGACTGAGCCAGCACCTGGTTCTTGTTGGTGGAAAAGTGGTACGAGTGGGTTTATTGTGCCAGTTGATATGACGAGCTCGATAAAAAAAAAATATAAACTGTATATATATACTGTGCAGCCCTAGTACAAATAAACCTGCCTGTTTATCGGGGAAGCTCATTAAAAACAAAACCATAATGAACCTTTCAAAATACTGTTTAGAGTGATAGTTATTTCAGTTGTTGTGGGCTGGTTTAAGCTTTTAAAAGAAATATGTCTGACATCTAATCAACTAATTGTTTCAGCACTGCTGCTTTTACTTGAGAAGGAGCCTTTGCAGGAACATTTCTGGCTCCTGAGCTGTTCAACCGCAGGTCTGCCACTTACAGAGAAATGGAAATTTACATAATGAGATGCACAAGGAAAACATGCAAAGCAGTATTTTCTTAACACGGCTAGCTGTGAAGATGATCCCAAACCTAGGCCTAATGCATGCTGTTGCCTTGATCAGGAGGTAGAACACCAAATTGCATGATGGGGTTTGTTTCTTTTGAACCAGTCATGAAACAAACGCTCTGCAAAGATTACAGACCCTGTTTCTGGCTCCCCTTAACGCAACCGAGCAAAGAGCTACTTCGGCACACGCCACACACACACACACACACACAAGCCTGGCAGATACACCTGCAGCTCCATCTTCTCTGCTTTTCAGCATTCAAAAGATGTTTGTAGGCACAAAACAGAGAACATGATGTTATAACTCATCGTTGTCTCGTCGTATTAGAAAACGTAAGGCCTTCTTATGGTTCTGCGGAGGCTCCACGCAGAGCTTTCGCTGTAGCCTACCTAAGTGGCCTGATGTTTATACTTGTTAGCTTTGGAGCGAGTAGCGACTATAGAGTCATAGTGAGAGAAACAAAGTGTCTCCCCTGTGCTTTCTGACCAATGTGGGAAATCTGTAGCAGGAAAAGTTAACCCTCTCCTTGATTTCACGTTGTGTATGGAGAAGGAGAACCAGGAAATGAGTCAGGGGAAATGCAACGCTACCAAATCACGGCCGAGAGATGTGCGTCTCCACGACGTGTATTTACATTTTTCGAGAGGTGCACGTCTATGGCGTAGGGTCTGGCGTACATGCAGAGGGATCTGCGGGGGTACGCCGTTGATTCGACGCACAACCATAAAAAGGCCTTTAAAGGGAACACTATAAAATACTGTCACCAGTTATACCAGTATCGGGAAAAGCCTTCGATAATGGCCTAAAATGCTGGTGCCGGCATCGGAAAGTACTGGAGTTTATGCATCTGACCCTCCTCCGCAGCGCTGTGGAGGAAGGTCTGGCAACGCGAGACTATGTGGTTAGCTGTGCTGTTGGTTTACCTCCGTGTAAGCCTGGGTCACCTGCTCGTACAGGCTCTGGTGGCGGTGGATGGCGATTTCCAGCTCCTGCATCTCGGACGGTAACCCCCCCTCACTGCAGACTTTACACCAGGCCTCCACCTCCGACAGGAACTGAGGAAGCAAACACGGACACACATTTATTGTCCTATACATTTTAGTTCAGTTTTATTTCACAATGTTATCTTTCTGCCTTTACTGATAGCAGAACATTGCAGTAATGTATGATACATGTAGAGGTTATGCATTAATGAGCTTGGGTCCTTGGTAGAACACAAAAACTCAATTTTGGGTCAAAAGGTTTAAAAAAAAAACTTTAAGAACCTAAGCAATAAACCTTTTGATTGATTGATTTGATTTTTTATGTTTTCTTCAAGGTTTTCCTCTAGTGCCATCCTTAAATTTAATCCCCTATATATATATATATATATATATATATATATATATATATATATATATATATATATATATATATATACAGGCCAAAAAAAGTTTGGACACACCTTCTCATTCAATGTGTTTCTTTATTTTCATGACTATTTACATTGTAGATTCTCACTGAAGGCATCAAAACTATGAATGAACACATATGGAATTATGTACTTAGCAAAAAAGTGTGAAATAACTGAAAACATGTCTTATATTTTAGATTCTTCAAAGTAGCCACCCTTTGCTTTTTTTTTTTGATAACTCTGCAAACCCTTGGTGTTCTCTCAATGAGCTTCATGAGGTAGTCACCTGAAGTGGTTTTCACTTCACAGGTGTGCTTTGTCAGGGTTAATTAGTGGAATTGTTTCCCTTATTAATAAAAAAAGCAAAGGGTGGCTACTTTGAAGAATCTAAAATATAAGACATGTTTTCAGTTATTTCACACTTTTTGTTAAGTACATAATTCCATATGTGTTCATTCATAGTTTTGATGCCTTCAGTGATAATCTTCAATGTAAATAGTCATGAAAATAAAGAAACACATTGAATGAGAAGGTGTGTCCAAACTTTTGGCCTGTAGATATGTAGAGATATATATATATATATATATATATATATATATATATATATATATATATATATATATATACACACACACACACACACTCTCCTTCAGCTGTTTATGAAAAGTCATAAAGTCGTAATTACACGACTCTGCAGCGCCGGCTGCTCTACTGAACTCAAGCGAACTGTCATCCGCTCTCTCTCTCTCCCCTATAGGGTGAGCAACTGGAACAGTGACAGGACGTCATCACTCGTGAAGTCATGGCAGGGCGAGTACACTTGTCACTCAATCTTAGGCAAAGTGACAAACAAACATGAAATCCGCACTCACGCGGCTCCCGTGAGATATGACAGCTACAGCTTACTGGAAAATAGCGTTGTGGACACTGAATTTGATGAATTTACTGTTTATCAGACCCCAGATGAGACAAGAAGCTAACGTTAGCGAACGCTCTGCCTTTGATTCATATACAACTGCAGGAGACGTTGTATATATATATATATATATATATATATATTAGTATAAATGACTGTTAGTGTTAGTTTTGAGGTAATTTACTAACAGAGTTAATGCGGCTGCAAAAATGAAGACAGCCTTTACCTCTCTCTCTTTAAATCTCTCTCGTTTTCACGTTTCATGTTCGCTCTCTCTGTAGTCTTGCCAATTTTCTTTCGCGTTTGTCTCTTTCCCCATCTTGTGTTTCATCTTTCATCCTGACACGTTTTTGTTTCTCTGTTTTTCATCAGGCTCTTTTCTAAATCTCAGCCGATCCCTGCTCTGCTCCCACCACCCTCTCTCTCTCTCTCTCTCTCTCTCTCTCTCTCTCCATCTCTATTGCTCTCCCTCTTTCGGTCTTTCATCTCCAGCTCTCTCAAAATGTGTTGTAGCTAATGTCAAGGGCCCAGCAGGAATCAAACAAGTCCCATCTGTTGCCATGTCAACCTTCCAAGAATCAGCAGTAGAGCAGTTTGATCTATTAAATATAATCAGACGCTGAAAATGTCCCATTTACATTTTACATTCTGGACATGTGTCTGCAGCAGAGAGATTCCTAGATTAGATAGTAGCCAAATCAGCAACCGAGCACAAGCAGTCTCACAGCTTATCCACTAATGGCAGAGAAGTGAAGAGGAAGTCCTTACATCAGTTTAGGAGGAGAGGGTATTTACATTTTTCCCACAAACATGTCCGACATGTTTCCACTTAGTCCTGGGATTGCTTCGGTGACGCCGGAAATTCTGCCAGATATCCATTATTTTTGGACCATCCTCTTTCTTTGTGTTGTAATTCTAAAGTCCGGCCGATTTATGAGGACTGTGGTTAACTGCTGCTCAGATCTCTGCGGGGTAAATCCAGACAGCTAGCTAGACTATCTGTCCAATCTGAGTTTTCTGTAGCGCGACTAAAACAACTTTTGAACGTACACACGTTCCACCAAAACAAGTTCCTTCCCGAGACTATTTTGCAGAGGCAGCGCGGCTTTTCCCGGTGCTTAGCACCGGCCAAAACGATTGGGATTGGTTTATAGAAACGCCGATAAACCAGAGCACGTTTTTTTCCCATCCCAGGATGTTGTGTGGACTCGCCAGATCCTCCTCCGCAGCACTGTGGAGGAAGGTCTGGCAATGCAAGACTAGTTTCCACCTAATGCTAGCTGGGTACAGATTTGTTCAGTAGAAAAGCTCTGCTCAAAGACGTCTGGGTCGACTTTTTTTTCTACTGATCTCACCTGTTCAGCCTTCTGGTGAAAGACAGACGACATGGCGAGGATGGTGGAGCGCTCGTCAAGTGCAGCAGCGAAACTTTTCCAGTCCTGATCCAGCTGACTCGAGATCTGTTTTATCTGTGTGGAGGCGTAGTGACCGGCCTCTGCCAGGCGGCTCGCCACTGACATGATTCTGTTGATATTTACATAGGCATTCTGGGGAAAAGAAAGAAAAACATGTTGATCCTGTTGGTACTACTGTCATCGGTACAACATTTCACATAGAATACTGTGGGTAGAAACTCAACTATGTGAACAGTGCTTTTAGCTAGTTGTTTCGATAAAACTCTTTTTTTTTTAACGACACAAATCCAACAGTTAGTTTCTATTCAATTTAGAAGTTAAAATTTGTAAGAATAGATCAATTATTTCTTAATATTTATTGTTTCTTCTCATTGACCATCAAAGCAGCTTTATTAAGTTAAAGGGATAGTTTGAATAACACTAACTAACTAACCGATCAAGGCAGCGGTAGACCAGAAACTCCCGTGTTCTGCGAGGTAAAATTACTGTTTTTGTCAAAGGAGTCTGGTGGCTTCAGTTCCCCGTCAGAAATGGCTGTCTGACGGCAAGGTAAACAGTGACAATATTCTAAATATAGCTTACACCTAAACTGATATAGATTTATTTTGGGGGTCTAAAATACATTTAGCCTATGCCCACGTCCACAGCAGTACATTGCTTAGCTTCCGTGTCGGTACTCCTGTCTGCTTCTCCAAACAACATAAGCTAATTGAACTACATCGCTATATTCTGAGTGTAGTTAACACTTTGGGCAGATAAAACAGGTTAGATCGCACAGAGCGTGGCTTTGTGTTAATCCTAATAGTCACCGCTTCTTATCTCTGCTGTAAGTGATCCACAGTGACGTTAGTGTGAGAATAATGGCTCTGATGACATTAACTACCATGGAGTTCATGGCAAAGTGGTTGTGTTGAGTCTGCAGCTCCACAGCATGTTGGTATCCTCGGCCAATCTCTGTGTGGCTCTGCAAGAACACTTCCTTGTTGTGGCTGATCCAGTCAAACATCTGCGCGCACAGACACACACACACACACACACACACACACACACACACACACACACACACACACACACAACAACATTAACAACATTGCAAACTATGAAACACATTCATTTATTGTATCGCACTGGAACTGAGGAGCATCAGGAACAAATAGAAAACATATGCCATCAGAGCACATGTGAGAGACCATTTCATCAATTTACAAGGATATCTTAAACTCAAACGATGTTTGACAGTGTTATAGCTTTCTGTGCTGCTTTGGAAAAGCTAGTAACTGGACCTTGAGTTTAAATTTCTATGTCAGCTAACTGTTTCCAAGATCAAGAATGAACTTTAAACACTAAGGAATTTCCTTGGCGTGTGGAGAAGAAAAGATTCTTTTAATTGATCTAACTTGTGGCATTACCAGACACAAATACTGACAGTAAAACCCTATTTTATTCTTTGATATAAGCCGTAGTGCAATGTATTTGAAGTTGATTGTACTGAAGTTCATAACATCTAGCATTTATATTGATCTTGTGTATCTAAAATAAAGTCGGGTGAGTAAAACCATAGTGAAACGTTGCCATGGCTGAGAGAAACTGCGGCCAAAATGACATAAACAGGCTGCGAAACAAACAAAGAATATTCCTTTTTGAAACCATGAAAGGCCAGGACAACCTTCACGCTTGCTTCTCCATCTCAATCAATCTCTGCAGACAGATGGGAGGCCGGGTTGTGGCGCCGAGGGGTTACCATGGTTACCACATCATTCCACGGCACGAACGCCTCGTCAGGTCTGACTGTCTCCCTGGCTCCGCTGCGACCGCCGAGTGTTTCCCACAGTGTAAACGCGTCCACACACCCCCGTGGTTCAGGCACGGCGTTATGGGTGGGCCTGACGGGCCTAGGCCCACCCACTTTTCAACAGGCCCACCCAAAACATTTCCTCAAAAAACATTAATTAATTAACATATTATAATTTGGTGAAGAATTATTAAAAATCGGAAAATAATCTCATAATTTGTGCTAAAATTGTCTAAATGTTTAGTTTTCAAAAACAATTTAAAAAAACTGGTCATGTCTATTTTTATGTTTCTGCACAAGTTCAGCAGACAGTGAGGTTCGGATCGGATGTAGCTTGTCTGTATGCTAGGCTAGGCTAGGCTAGGCTAGGCTAGGTTAGCTCCCAGTGATCTGAGAGTGTGAACATCATTTCCAGTAAAGGACAAGGTTGCAACAGTCGTTGTTTAGGTAACTTAAACGTGCACGAGCGGTCTCAGAGTCATCGCTGCAACCAGGAGATGAAGGAGAGCTGAGATCCACAACGCCTAGCGCATCTTTGTCTCGGACACCGCAGGATGCGCCTAGCGCGGCCAGCGCGGCCAGCGCGACCAGCGCGACCAGCGCCGGTGCTATAGTGCCTTTGCCTCTGCCTCGCGAGTGGATGATATAGCCCCTATGGATACAGCCCTGTGGATCGGTCTTCCGTGGATGAGCCCGCAACTCAACCAGTGCTAAAGTATCCGGTCACTTCTTCTGCTGAGTTTAATTGTGTAGGACCGCCAGAGGATAACAGTAAGGTATGTGAAGGCTACTCTGCCTGTATTGTATTATGTCGTTATATGAGATATATGGATTAAAATAATCAATTCATAACCCGCTACAGAGCTGCAGGCTCAGTTCTATTTCTATAACAGCTTGTTACTGTTGTCAAGTTGTTGTCCCCTCATGGTTTTCTCTTGTTATGGCCAATAATGCTTTAGGGCTATTAATGCGATTTATTTATTTTTGTTGAACATGTTTTTAACATGAATCATCACGCTAAAGTAAGGAAATAACTTGAGTCTTGTTTTACATGACAGATGACGTTGTCAATGAACATGTTCTGTGGCCGAGTATTGATTGAAACTGTCGGGCAGTGTTGTTGATCTGTATATTGTTGAAAACTTAAAACAGTTGAAAAGAATTGTGAAATATTCGGCCTCATGTTATACGAGCAGAAATAAACTATGTTTGGGGGAAATATTAGATTCATGGCCACTTTTATAGTCGATAGGCCTTAGGTTAGGAGAGATGCGCTATAGCACAGCCAGCTATGGTGCGTAATGGAGATTCCAAAGCGCTCTTCTTTTGGGCAGAACCAAGGAGAGCGATCGCGGATAGGTCCGTCCTTTGCACCGAAACTTTTTACAATGCAACAACATATAAATAGCATCAAGCTATTACAATCTTTATTATGTAAGCACATATAATATATATGATATAACAGTATATTAGCCAGTCATTTGTATTAGGTTAAACAGGGATTTGATATCGTTTTTAATTTAAGGCCCACCCACAATTGGTCTGGCCCATCCAAAACTGGAATCCTGGCGCCGTGCCTGCCGTGGTTCCTCAGCGTGATAACACTGATGTGGACAAAATGGTTTTCTTTTTGCTTTACTGTAAATATTTACCGCTCCCGCATGTGGATTTCTGTTTGGAATGACACACTATGTCAGCTGACGCCCGTCTGTGTTTGTGTTTGTGTTTGTGTGTGTGTGTGTGTGTGTGTGTGTGTGTGTGTGTGTGTGTGTGTGTGTGTGTGTGTGTGTGTGTGTGTGTGTGTGTGCGTGCGTGCATATGAGAGTACAAGCTGCACTTCCATCAACAACGCTTAGGGTTCTACCAAACACATGCAGCTCTCTGTGAGCAAGAGGCAGGGCTCGGGTGTTGACATGTTTCAGCCATTTTGGATCCATCAGCTCATTTTTAAAACTATAAGCTTATTCCCCAGAATATATTGGTATTTATTCGGTGTGCAGATATCAGCAACCCCAGACGTCGGTTTGCAGTAATCAATGACGTGTGTGCAGTAGGTATTCTCTGCTGTATTTGTGCAGTATTTCTTTTAGCCGAGGAGTGGCGTTTCCTAAAAATAAAAGCATTCCTGAGGTTGCAATTACCTGTATTACCTTAAATACAGACCCCTTCACATCAGAGTGTGATCTTTCTATATTTAGCATTTTGGAATGAAAGTGAAATAGTTTTGCATGTTGGTGTAAACAGGCTGGTATGATAATTATGAATGGAATCCAAGCTTTCAGTCACAACCGCAGCTAATCCCTTAACTGGTGTAGGCGAAACAATGCTGGCTGATTTTCCACTGGATTAGTTGCTAACTGTGTTCCTCTGTTTCAACAAACAGGCTGCGAGAAGGACAGAGAGTGAAAAATACTGTATGAAACTATCCACAAGGATGGAAAACTGGACAGGTAAAGATGAACATAAAGAATTCAATTAAATATGATGATGTTATGTTATTTTGGTTGACAAATTGTTGGTAAATGTTATGCTCTCAACCTTTTCTTTTTAACCTCTTAACTTATTTTTAGGTTCCACTTTCTCAGGATGATAAGAAGAGTCAGTAAACAGAATGGCTGATCCAAGTTTATCACACTAGTTGCGTTTTCTCGATACCGCGCAGCCACTTGTGATCATTTCTGCTCATTTAGTGATCATCATCAGGTTCAAGTGTGACCAGGCCCCCACATACAGCGCTCAACCCTTCTGCAGATTTCCCCCCCATTGGCCAACATTGTAAAAGAGCTCTTTTACAATGCTGGCCAATGGGGGAAAAACAATAATTTATGGGTGAAACATTAGTGCGCATAATCAGTGGTCACATGTCACGGAAGTAAAGCCAGAAGCTTAGAAACATTTTTTTGGCGGATGCGCCACTGAGCAATGAACGGGGCTCCGCCATTAACGTTGCATCCAGGTCTTACAAAATATCCGTGGCCATGACTCACCTTCTCGGCGTCCTGTTCGAACAGGCGGAGCTGGAAGCACTGATCCAGCTTCAGCTTCCTGACATGCCACATCTGATGGAGATGCTGCCTCGTGGAGTGGAGCTTATCCAGCAGACTGGCCACCTGGCAAAAAGCAAGAATTAAGAATTGTTAGATGATCTTTTTTTATGATGTCTTAGAGCGAAGTTCAACTGGTTTGATTGTTTTCTTTAATTAAAAAAAAAAAAAAAAAAAAAAAGCACAGAAACATGACGCAGTTCATGGTAAGTCTAACTTTTCCAAAATACGACATCTAGTCTATATTTTGCAGGAAACCCCAGTGTGAAATGCTTCATGCCAATTTTCCTGCTCAAATTGTAACACTTTTAACGTGTTCCGATGCATTTTTGCATCAGTTAACATCACCGGTTGGTAGGCATTGATGTAGTTTGGTATGCACTCTAACCGCCGCAAAATTCTGTTTCGCTAATCTAATTTAACAAAAACAAAGAAATGACTGATTTGTGTTGCTGGTTACTTTTTATATTTCATCATGTCTATCCTTTGATACCCCCGACAGAGTTATTCTTATTTGCAGTCCTTTGAAACGCACCAGTGGGTCGTGTAAGAACAAGCAGGTTTTTTGGGACATACCTCTCAATTGTCAATCCTTCACCTGTACACATACATTTGGTAGACATTCATATGAATGATTAATATAAATGCATTTTTCTGTTTTTGTAATGTTTTATGCAAACAACCTGTGCAATGAAACTTGCTGAGCTCTTTCACAGCTTTTTCCTGTGGAGTCCTTCGGCTAATGAGCTGGCATGCAGCGAAGACTTCTCAATAGCCCTAATGAGGGACGCTGTGGGCCTTGACCATCATGCATTTGGGATAGTGTGCTTTAGTGTTCACAATGATGAAATATGCAGAATGTCGGTTCTGTAGGAGCATCACTTAGTGAAATCCTCAAGATTTGTCTTCATAATTAGTAAAAGTGACTGTTCTATCCTGTATCGCCTTGGCTCTGGTTACATTGTGTTTGGTATTTACTGCCAGATTTCCTAAAGGGTGAAAAAGGGGGTAAAATCTCAGTTTTTCTTCACAATATTCTAGCAGTCAAATGACTGTATGAAAGTTTACGTGTGAATGTAAACAGCAAGTAGCCCTGGGCTTGTTTGGAGTCTCTTTTCCCCTACTGTATCGTGAATAAAATATAAATTTTCAAGAGATGATATTGATTTAGAGTCACATCAGCTGGCTGTATTCCCATATTGAGTGAATTTACCTTGGGCACTAAGCTCTGGAAGTCAGCAGAGCCTGAGATGCAGTTCCTCCCTGAAAAACCATCACTAGATCGAATACACTGCAGCAACCTCTGGCCGTCCCGATCCAACTCCTCCACTGGGGCCTTCAGCACCTACAGGAGAGTACAAAAATGACTTTAGTGCCTTAACATGATTCAAATATGTAATGATGAGAGAACGATGATGTTTAACCTATGTGTTTAACTAGAACTATAACAATTCCACATGTTGCTGTACAAATAACTGTCCCAGAAATAATTGGGAGTAACAATATAATTGTCTCTTTTAGTCAAATAAAAACATATTTTTTATATTTATTCATTACTTTTTCAAACAAATTAAGGTTTTGAACATTAACAGTAAAATTAATGGATAAAGCGACGCCGTAGACTTGCAACGGAGAGCAGTGAAGTCTATTAGAAGCACTTTTCTGGTGATGGCTGAGCGTTACTGAGCAGCCTCCAACCGAGCTAGAAGACGTATGTGACGTGAGCAATGTGTCTGAAAGTTGTAGTCTTCTGGTAGCTGTGCCGAGAGAAATCTCAATCATTCCAAATCTTGCAGAGAGGGAGAGCGTAGGTATATGTTGGGAAATAACATAGGCACAGGCTAACTAAAATGCTAGTTAACATTAGTAATTAAACTTAAACAGCTAATGTAAGTCCAAACTGCCTGCGAGCTTCTCCTGTACTATACGGTAATTTCTTTACCGTGCGACAGAAAGTCGCGTGGTTATGACACATTCGTTAGCCTATTTTTACAAAAACATCTGCTACGGAGCCATAACATGAGATACAAGGTAATGGAGCCTTTAATACATTGCCGTGTTTCTTTAAAAATCAACAATGGACAAATAGTCTTTGTCAAAGAGTCTTTAAACACTTCAGATGTGAAGTTATTCGCTGTCAAAGTGACGCCAAAATGAATGGCAGTCAATGGAATGCTAACGGCGGGTGATGGCTTATTAGCATCAAAATGGCTCCTTAGTAGGTACGCTTTGCGGAGGCTGGCTTACCCCCTTGGTTTTGAAATTTTACATCTTTTGGTTATATCACTTTGGTTATTCTCTGGCTTGAGGCAGCTACAGCCCAGGATGTTTGGAGTTGCTTTTGGCAACAAGTGACAGCTGCTGCTAGCATAGATTTAGCTCAACAGTCTTACCAATAATCACTTATATAATTACAATTTGGCATATCTAAACAAAATCAACAGTCTCAACTTTAGACCTTAGCTAATGTTAACAATTATTCATGGTTAAATAAAGAAACTGCATTTAGGTAAACAAAATAGGCCTATGTTTAACACAGAGGTCAGCTAGCTTCAGCACAGCTAATGTAAATGCCATTCCTTTAGATGTCTACAGTTTGTATCAGACTGTTCTGACAGTAGCTCTCTCACTTTTTTCTTCAGCTGTGTGTGCTCATCTATCAACCGACGAGATCCCTCCACATCTGCAGGAAACTCCTTTTTGGACTGAAGCTCCTGCAACACACAGTACAACTTTTTCATATTGGGATGAATCCTTTAATCCTTTTAAACCTTCCATCCATCCATCCATCCATCCATCCATCCCTTGATTAACCATCCATCCATCCCTTGATTGACCATCCATCCCTTGATTGACCATCTATCCATCCTTCCCTTGATTGACATCCATCCATCCATCCATCGATCCATCCCTTGATTGACCATCCATCAATCCATCCAACCATCTCTTGATTGACCATCCATCCATCCCTTGATTGACCATTCATTCATCTGTCCATTTATCTGTCCATCCTGCACCTGCAAGTCTTCCAGTCTGGACAGCAGGTGAACAGCGTTGGACATGAAGTCCTCCAGAGAGACTCTCAGCTCCATCCACTCCTCGTGGTTGTAGTCCAGAGAGCCTTCAAAGTCATCTGTCAGCTGGGAGGGATCCACCAGTTTGGCCAGACCTTCAACTGACACCATGCTGGTCTGTATAAACAGAAATTTAGGAGAAATATCCAAATGCATTTTTTAAGAGACGGATCGTCCAGGTTACTCCCATTTGTTTATAGTGTCACCATGCAGGTCTGATGATGTCTCATCTTAAATTGGTGTTCAATACCAAAATATATGTCATTGTGAGTAGATAGTACATTCTCTCTTAATAACTTGTATCTGCTAAACTGAAGTCATGGACACATGGACAGGGGACGGGGGGACTGTAGCCTCCTAAAATCAGGCATAAACTTATATTTTTAATTACCCTCTTTTTCTGGTATATATAGTGGTAGTGCACTGTACTGTATTTGTGTTGGGAAAGAGGTTTTACTTTGTTTTACCTGCAAAAGACAACATCTTAACTTACCAGAACCAAACAATGTTAGTGAGCTGGTTAGTGGAACCATCTATCTTTAATCAAAGTAACATTTAACCAGAAATAACATATCTCCTCGCTAGTTTTCTACAAGACAATAACAATATGAATACAATAGCGTGTATGAAATCAGAATATAAATTATTTTAAATTATTTTAAAGATTGTCTTTAAAATAAGAATTTGTCTTTAAAAAAAAAAAAAAGATGTAATGATACAGTAACATTACATGGGAGATGTTAACTGGTGATAAACTTAACCAAACAAGTATGAGACGTTATATAACGATAGCTGCTAACAAACGTACTGTGATTTCTTTTATGTTCACTGCCTGCTTTAGCAAACAGTCCTTTCACAGTGACGATCAATGTTGAGCTTGAATGCTGCAATCTGAAATGAGACTAAGGTACTGTATGTTGGGGGAAAAAAAACACAAACAAGGAAGCCCACTGACCTCAAAGGAGAACTTCGCACTGCCGAAGTTCGTCTTCTGTTTCTGCCAGAAGTTGTCCGGTTTGATGATGAGCGCCACACAGATCTCCGCCGGGAAAAACTCCTGCAGTGTCTTCAGCAGAGGCTTGATCAGCTCCCACTTAGAACCACGCATGTCAATGATGACGGTGAAACCACGTTTACATACATCCTCACTGATAAGAGAGACAGAATGGACAGATAGGGGGGAGAGGAGAGGAGAGGGACCACAGAGAAGGGCAATAGAGAGTTTTAGAAGAACTGGTAGAATAGCTTGTAGGTCCTAAACAGATAAATGAATTCATGCTGCGTAATCCTTGCCAGACTGTTACATCTGACTAACTACTAAAAGAAACTTTTAGCGAACCAGCCTCAGCAGTGGTCTGTACTGATCTACAAGGAAGCAGTAGAGGCTATAGCTTGCAATCAGCCACTTATTTCCTTTCATAGTATGCCATTTGACGAACAAAATTTTAAGTATTTCTTGACAGGAGCACTGGTTTCCTGAAGTCTCTACTGTTTCTAGTCTGTGTGCTAAACTAAGTTAAAGGGGAACTATGCAGTTTTTTTTAGCTTAATTTACCTTAACTGAACAGCTTTGGAGTCAATGGAATGGTTATATGACTTTTTTCCGGGTTGAATGGTGATCGTCTCGCTTCCCCCTAGCGATGAGGGGAAACACCACCCTTGCAACTTTTGGCCGGCGAGCCATCATGGCTGAGCCAGCAAAAAAGAAGCAGAAAGCTAGGAAAGCATTGTTGGAGGAACAGAGTAAGAGGAAATGGCAGACTGGCCGAGCGAGCTTTTACATATTGTTGCCAAATATCTATTCCGAAGCTGCAGGGGGAGCAAAAAGCGAAAACAGCAAAGAAATTGCCAAAACTGCATAGCGCCCCTTTAACTGTCTGCTTGCTCTAGTCTTATACATACAGGAAAGATATGAGTGGTCCATATCTTCTCTCTGCAAGATACATGTGTAGCCTATTTTACAAAATGTGAAACTTCTTTTAACACTTGATGCAAAATGCAAATGCTCCACATTATTTACGTCACCGTAGCAAATTAATTCAGTAATAATTGTGTTCACATTTGGTACAATCGGTACAATCATATATATATATATATATATATATATATATATATATTAGTACCCTGAAAGCATATATATTAGTACCCTGAAAGCAAGGAAAACCAATCACTAAGTTTACATGCACATAATATTCTTTTTTTTGCCCTTATTCCAAAAAAGATGATATTCCGACTAAGCTCTTTACATGAGTAATGAAAGTGAATATTACACTAATATTCCCGTTTGCATGTCACCGTGCAAAATACGATTTTTCAACGTTGGTCGTTGTTGGACTGTGCGAAAACCAGCGTCCCCCTTTCATTCCTTCAACCAGCTTCTTGAAAAGGTCAGCGTAGCGATGTGTGCGCATATCCAAAAACCTGTTGATATCCAAGTCTTTGATAATGTTTAAAAGTTGCTGTGTTTCTCCTTGTTAGTGGGTCTGCAGCCTTAAAAACTGTTGGCTGGTTGATTTGTGTACAGTAACCATAGCAACGCACAGAGCTGACCATAAGCGGTAAACAGGCAAGAGGCCGTAAACTGCGGTAAAAACTCAGATTGAGACGCATATTCCGAATGCACTGTACACATGTCTAAAGAATGCCTCTAAATATCTCTGAATAATACCAGAATATCCCACGTTAATCGGAAAATGCTATATTTGGAAAAAGGCCTTATTCGGAATATCCAACATGCTGTTTACTTGACCTGTATCAAATTCTGAATATTGTCATATTCAGAATAATAGTGGAATATTGGTGTGCATGTAAACATACTCATTGATACATATACATACATACATATTTTCAGATTTGTTGAAGACACCAGAATGCTTTCCAGATGGTGATTTCGCTGTGCTTGTTGCATGTTCATTTATGTATACATTGGTTTGTATAAAGTGTATGCAGCATATATAAGTGTCTGCAAATACTATGTAAACACAATTGGATAAAGGGGAAATGTTTCGCCTGGTTGACACCAGACCCTTCTCAGTTGTAACTGAGAGTGGGTCTGGGCAAGCTTCATTAACAGCCCACCAAT
Source organism: Perca flavescens (assembly GCF_004354835.1). NCBI lineage: Eukaryota > Metazoa > Chordata > Actinopteri > Perciformes > Percidae > Perca > Perca flavescens. Next base: position 10,061,216 of record NC_041341.1, read on the forward strand.
GGACGCTGCTCAGATGCCTCTGGGCGCAATTGGATAGTCCTTCAACCAATCAGACCAACGATCGGCATCGTGTAAAGCCCCCCTTTTTTGAATGGGCTCTTGGCCAGACGGACTTGCAAAGCAAATCTCTAATTTGCTAGAAGTTCGTCAGGGTTTTCCCAGGCTAGGACATTTTAGAAATGGGAGTCAATTACAGAACTGCAGCGTAAACTAACGTTCCCTTAACATGCGACAGGACAACACTTGTAAACAGATATTTCCCGGAGACTAGAAGCTGATCTGAAACCAGTGCAGGTCTAATGGCCTTTAAATTCAGCTGCTGCTGATTGGAGAGTAAAAATATACCGAAATGACCTCATCTCCACACACAACCTCTATTAATACAAATTCAACAAAAGCACATCCATTATAGTCTGCCTCAGGGAAGCACAAACTCCAATCGTCGCCATGGAAACAGCAGCTCGATTAGCAGGAGGAATCAGAGCGGGGCTGATAGAGATCAAATGGTAATACAGACTCTGGGCTTGTTCGGTTCAATCGCACCGTGTCCCAGTCAGCCAGGTAAAGGTTTTACATGCACATCAGCATCTGAATGCAGTTTCAAGCGCAGACTGGATTGAAAACCCTCCCTGTCGTTGCATTTAAAGGACACTCTGATCATTTAAATCAGCCAATGAGAAGCCAAATCTTACATTTCTTACACAGGTACATATTACTCACTGGTCTGTGACTGATTATTGATCAGTTTTCTCTAGACCAGCACATCCATTATAACATCCTCCGACTGGGATGAGGGGCAACAGGAATAAATGGACTCGAAGTGACAGACTCGCTGCTGTCGGCTGCAAACACTGCAGCTTTCATGCTGATGCAAATCAAACGCTGCTCTCAGCCTGCTGCTGTGACGGCGGAGAAAGCAACGCTTGATTTCCACAGTGTGGACCGCACTGAAGCACTCCACATGCACTCCACCCTGCACCTCTTCCTCCTACCAAGTCTGGTTCACTAAACCTTATTGTCCTGACCAATGAGGGTAATAAAAAGGTTAACAAAGTTAGCATTGACAATAGATAATAACTGTAAATATAATAACTACTAATAATAAACTTGACCTATATAGCACCTGTCATACAGAGACTGTAGCTCAAAGTGCTTTACAACAAAGTGAAGTGCGGTGGTGGAATGTAACTAAGTACATTTACTCAAGTACTGTACTTAAGTGCAAATGTTGAGGTTCTTGTACTTTATCTGAGTCTTTTCTTTTGATGCCACTTTCTACTTCTACTCCACTAGATGTCGGGGGGCACTGCGGCAAGCACTGAGCCTTAATATATGGGGGGCGCGCTCAACCACATGAGCTACCAGGGCGCCCCAATATAATGAAATGTAATCTAAAATAAAGAATAAACATGCTACTAAGATAAGATCAGATACGATCAGATAAGATCAGATAAAATTAAGATAGACTTCATTAATCCCACACTGGGGAAAATCCATTGTTACATCAGCTACAAAAAATGATTGTGTACTTGTACTATGTGTTTGTGTTGGATGGGAATGTGTGTACCTGGGAACAGTAGACAGGTAGGTTACCAGTCTCCTCAGGTCTTCCTGTTTTATTCGGTCGTGGTTACTCCTGGCAGGAAATGTCAGGATTGGTCCGCCTCTTTTATCTCGCCCACCTGTGCATGGACACATACGAATGAGAAGCGGGATGCTTAATGTTGCCACATATGCAGTGTTAAAAAAAAGGTATTGCTATTTGTATTAATACATAGCAGGCTAGTAGTAGTAGTAGTAGTAGCAGCAGCAGCATTACATTAAAATGAAAAATACAACAGAGATCACAAAATCGATAAAGTAACCATCAAAGAACTTTAATTACCCAGCAGACGGCAGTCTACACTACAACCACTCCGTCACTCCATTATCAGCAAGCGGACCGTATCAGTGTTAATCTGCGCGTTACTTTACACTAATAGCTTTAATATCTCTGTATCTGTAACATAACTCCCATCACGGCTACTCCCGCCAGTAAACACACTTTCCAAAGGCTCCGAGAGCCACCCGAAATACAAACTCCCGCTCTCCCTCTCTGTGATAAATTACATGTGTAGAGATGTTTTGGTTAGATTAATGTAAGAAACACAAACCGCACTGTTTATGAAACTGCTACTCAGTCGTGGAAAAAATCAGTGTGTGTGTGTGTGTGTGTGTGTGTGTGTGTGTGTGTGAGAGAGAGAGATTTGGGAGGGAGCATGCTGCTGTATTCTAAGGAGGAATCTTGATGACTTGTTAGCACTATGTCTTTTACATTCTCTCTCTCTCTCTCTCTCTCTCTCTCTCTCTCTCTCTCTAGGTCTCTCTGCCGTTTTCTCTTTCTAATTCAGAGTAACTTTTTCACTGGTACATATACAAAACAGGCAAGACAGAATCAGTACTACAACAAAAACAATACTTAAGTCTTGCACTATGGTACTAGCACTGAGTTTATGAGAACAGCATAAGAGCAGTGGCCCCTACCAAGGAATCTATATTTGACAAACATTTATAAAACATTTTTGGGGTACAATTCACATAGAGCATCAAAGGTTCACATGGTTTGATTCATCAGAAACTTATTAAAGTGAATATCAATGTTTTCTGTCGTTTAAACATTTTCACCAGGGCTGCAACTAACAATTATTTCCCTTATTTTCTCAATTAATCTTTTTTTTGTATATAAAATATAAAAAACGAAACATTTAATGAATTACATTTACCAAAAGCTCAAGTTGATGTCTTCAAAACCCCAAAAATGATCAATTCACCATCACATCAGAAAATGGAAAGCAGCAAACCTTTACAATTAAGAAGCTGGAACTCTTCTTAATTACATTTTACAAAATGTTTACTATTAAATACCTTAGGCCGGTTACACACTGGCTGCGTGGCGTGAGCGTGTCAGCTGCGTGGCATGTCTGTTTATATTTCGGCTCCCATGTTAACAGGTTAGAGCTCGTGTGCCTGCTAGAAATAGAACTGACGCCTATTTTTAACGCTACACGCAAGCGTTCCAGGCAAAATAGAATAGGAAAAGACCTTTATATGTCATTTAGACACAAATACATATTAATGAATGACATGTTGATGTTTGAAAGTCCCTAGGTATTGATATAAAGGCAGATATAAATATAATAAAAAAATTAAAAATAAATTGATTTTCTAATTTTGCACCTGTCAATACAGAACGAAATATTCTGTAGCCTATTTTGCCGTCAATACTGCCGACGTTGTCTTTGCGGTAATCAAATCAGTATATATTTATATTTAACATGGTATTTCATTTTATCAATGGGAAGACAAGGGGAGACAAGGCTAGCAGCAGCAGCTCTGCATCAGACATGTTTCTGGTGTGTTTTAGCACTTTGAGATTTGCGTAAATATAAAGTGCATTACAAATTAAATGTATTATTATTAAGACATAGAAAAATCCACGCAGCCGCCACACAGCTCACACGCAACAGAAACGCCACGCTCACGCCACGCAGGCTGTATGTAACCGGCCTTACGGTACAACTTTGCTACCACATAGTATGGGTTTTCATGGGTTTACTCAGTTCCTAGTGACAGGGCGAGGCCAGACCCTGGACCTGAGCAGGGCCGGGTCCATTTTACACTCAGTCTGGTCTATATCAACAACATTTCATTCCCGGAATTGTTCATGTGGACACACCAATCCCGCAGGATAGCCTTCGTTTCGGCCGGATGTCCGTCACCTTCCTCTTTCTTTGTGTTGGCATTTTAAACTCTGGCTGATTTGTGAGGACTATGGTTAACTGCTCCTCAGATCTCTGCAGGGTAAATCCAGACAGCTAGCTAGACTATCTGTCCAATCGGAGTTTTCTGTGGCACGGCTAAAACAGCCTTTGAACATGTTCCACCAAAACAGGTTCCTTCGCGGGGCTATTTTGCAGAGGCACCGTCGTACTAATCGCGTATCTTTTTAAAAAAATATTTAAAACACATCAGATTCAGCTAGGTTTTTCCCCCCAAGTCTGTTTCAGATCTAGTCCAACATTTATTGGACTCATGAAGTCCTCGACCACAGAGCTGGGTATACAGAGTGAAGCAAGTTTATGTATATGTTCATGTCCCTTTTTTTCCCGTGATCTGTGCTTTGGGTTTTTCTCTATACACAGCCACTGTTAAAAGTACATTTTTAATATTTTAGAGGGGCAATGTTTTGGTTGCTCAACCTCCGAGGCTGCATGTGAAGTTACTTCTTGTTTGTTCAGAATCAAAATGCATCACGCGGCTGAGTGTTTGTGAGTGCGATGGCCTGTGGAGCGAAACAGCTCATGTGTCTGCTTTCTCTGCTTGTTTTGGCACGCGGTGATCTGCAGCGGCTGCCGGAGGGGAGAAGTTCACATAAGTCATGTTCAGGGTGCGAAGGGCCTGTGATGATTTTCCCTGCCCGTTTCCTGTCTCAGGAGGTGTGCGAGTCTGGGTCCACACCAATGATCTGTTCTGCAGTCCTGAAGGTTTTAAGGCAATGACAGGTATAGACATCTGGGCATGTATTCAAAAAACATCTCAAGGCTAAAATAGAGCTGGGCAATATATCGATATCGTGATATGAGACTAGATATCGTCTTCGATTTTGGATATTTTTAATTTTCTGAACTTACCAGACTGTTGTAGCTGTTCTATTATTTGCCTTTGCCCACTTAGTTGTTATATCCACATTACTGATGATTATTTATCAAAAATCTCATTGTGTAAATATTTTGTGAAAGCACCAATAGTCAACGCTACAATATCGTTGCTGTATCGATATCGAGGTATTTGGTCAAAAATGTTGTGATATTTGATTTTCTCCATATCGCCCAGCCCTAGGCTAAAAGCAGCTCATAGCTGGCCGAGTTAGGAGAAACTCCTGAAGATAAGGGCTGTGTCAGTCCTATGTTTTTGGTCTAAAAGTAATTCACAAGGCTAGGCCTGTAATAGTTATTACATACAGTACAGGCCAAAAGTTTGGACACACCTTCTCATTCAATGTGTTTCTTTATTTTCATGACTATTTCCATTGTAGATTCTCACTGAAGGCATCAAAACTATGAATGAACACATATGGAATTATGTACTTAATAAAAAATTGTCTTATATTTTAGATTCCTCAAAGTAGCCACCCTTTGCTTTTTTTGATACAATACAAACCCTTGGTGTTCTCTCAATGAGCTTCATGAGGTAGTCACCTGAAATGGTTTTCACTTCACAGGTGTGCTTTGTCAGCGTTAATTAGTGGATTTTCTTCCCTTATTAATAAAAAAGCAAAGGGTGGCTACTTTGAAGAATTTAAAATATAAGACATGTTTTCAGTTATTTCACACTTTTTTGTTAAGTACATAATTCCATATGTGTTCATTCATAGTTTTGATGCCTTCAGTGAGAATCTACAATGGAAATAGTCATGGAAACGCATTGAATGAGAAGGTGTGTCCAAACTTTTGGCCTGTACTGTAATTGTCAAATCGCAGTTTTTCTTTACATAATCGCTGTTTCTTTGTTTAACCGCAATGAATTGCTAACATTAGCCAAGGTCCTAAAGGGTATGACTGTTCAATTGTTGATTTTGTTTAGATAGATAGTTTTTTTTTTTTACAATTGATTATTGGCCGGACTGTCGATGCTAGCAGCAGCTGTCACTTGTTGCCATAGCAACTCCAAACATCCTGGGCTGTAGCTGACTCGAGCCTGAGAAAATTAAACATGCTCCTGTTTCTGGCCCGAAATCTGCTTGACAAACCATTTTTGAATTTTTTTGCCCGCCATTACCACCCCCCACCTTTTTAAAGGCTGCGTAGGGAGGTTGGTCGGTGTGGTGGATGGGTCAAACAACACAGGACCTTCACCCAGGAGCCCGGGGATCGTGTCCCGCCCGTCCCGTTCTTCTTATACTAAACCCAACCATCACACTCGCGTCACGGAATTTTTGGCGATCGTGTTCATTTCACGGCCGACTGACGAAAGATGCTTCCCATTGAAATATATTAGTTTAAAAAATGACATAAACATGTCGGTGTACACGAATCAATAGATTCAAAATTGGCGTGACCATTTCACGAACTGCCGTGAGACTGGGTTGAAATGTAACGTAATGTGTCACTGTGATACGTAGTTAAATAAAGGAAGCCGGTGTCACGGTCATCGCTGGAGGTTAAATCGGTGATATGTAGAACTACCCTCTCAATATCTGAAGATGTGTTCGGAATCGGTTTGTTGAATGCTGGTTTAATAGTTACAGGTGCATATTTTATTTAGTTTCTATCTATCTATCTGGACATACTGAAGACAGATATATCTTCCCACACGTACACTCACACACCAATGACGCAACCATCGAGCAATTTAGGGTTTGGTATCTAGGAGTTCTCTCAGTTCTGTAGTTAAAATGTTGCTCCCAGCAGGTCTGTGAATAGCTCTTATTGAAGAAACTCTCAGTGAGGAACATTTAGCCCAATTTACAAGGGCAGCTTTTGGAAAGATAAGATTCTTTATGAATACAGCCCGTGGAGTTCTGCCCCACTTTCTGATATATTTTGATATAGGTTTCTATGACCTCAGTTGGATGTGGATGTGATCTCAAACAACTCTAGCATACAGTTTATGACCACAGTCATAGACATTCTTGGGCTGCAGGTTCCGGGATTTAAGTGCAACGCTGACTGACACCCACCTGACACGAAGGCAACTTTCTCCTTTAACACGGGAAGAACATCTGACGCCTTGATGCCTTCAGTCCTTAATGACCCTGGAGAGAGACACAGAGAGAGAGACACAGAGAGAGAGAGAGACAGAGAGAGAGAGAGAGACAGAGAGACAGAGAGAGAGAGGAACAGTCAGTTGGTGGAGCTTTCAGTATTAATCCCATTATCAGATCAACATTCCTGTGTGAGAGAACACACTCTCGCACACACGGATCTAGCTCTTACAATTTCTTTTTGCTTGTGTGTGCTTTTCATATTTTGTCTTTAACATACTGTAGCATCATTGCTGGCCTTGTAAGCATTTCACACCTGTTGTAGAACAGTATAGTGGAAGTATTAGCAGTAGTAGCAGGTATGCAGTCACATAACAAGACGCGCAGTTCATTTTCATTCTTCCATCCTTTGCCATCTCTTTACATCTTTATGATTTCATTCCTCTGGTCTCGTTCTCTTTCTTTCCCTCTCAGTTCATCTGGTCATCCGTCTTTCATGTTATGAACTCTCTCTCTCTTTCTCTCTTATTTATATTAATGCTCACTCTACACCCTCACCGTTCTCTGTCTCTCTCTGTAGAAAAAAGTCCAAATGTCCATGTCCTGCCGTGTGTATGTGCATGTGATACACTAACCTGGCTAGGAAAACACACACACACACACAATCCTGGCTAAAACAAACGCATGCACGCACATGCACACGCAAACACACACACACACACACACACACACACACACACACAAATTCCAAGAACATTCCACAGTGAGAACGCTAAGTTGGCAAACTGTATCTCAGGATACAGAAAGAGAGAGAGAAAGGAAAAATTCCATGTTTTAAAGCGCTGACATCAACAACATGTTTTATATTCATGAAATATATTTTAAAAAACACACATAAAAGAGGCTGAAGGAGCCATTTTAATATTCAAATCCCTCATATTCAGTTTGGTAAAGTTTGGAAACATGCACAGTACGAGAATTTGCCGATATGTATATATTTGTCTTCCTTGTATTATCTTTATTGACAAAATTTGAAATTGCATCACGGGTGATTTGATCCCAAGTGAACAGCTTTTGAACAACGTGTGAATGATGCACCGGGATCACATCGCTCAGCCACGTTCAGAGGTCCTTCTTGACACAAGATGTGGGACCGATCAGAGCTTCCCCACAGTTCGGCAGCTGAGAGATTAGTCACGATCAGTAATGTCTTTCAAGGTTAATGATCTAATTGATCAGGTTTATGTTGGCTCATGCAACGGTTTACAGAAATAGTATTGATTTAAACCTGATGGAGCAGTTTAACCTACAGAGATGTAGAAGTACAGAGATGGATTGTACCCAGGCGCAGGTGACTCCACCGTATTTAAAGGACCATACCAATGTTTTTGCTACAGGTTTATCTCCTTAAACACAAATTATTTTATTATTATTATTATTTTTTTTTAACCCTTGTGTTGTCCTTCGGGTCCCCGGGACCCCGTTCAGTTTATTTGAGGTTTTTGCATTGGCCTGGCGTTGAGCTTCGGGTCCCCCGGTGACCCTCGCGTACTATGTGATGTCATTTCACGTGAACTGGCATGTGGGGGCTTGTATCATGTCAACGCGCTAACAGTATTGTTGTCATTACTTAGAATTCCTCATGGGGGGGACGACAGAAACTACACACTGTAGCTTTAAGAAAATGGAATGCTTAAAAATGTTTTAATTTGGCTCACATCCCAATGAATCAACGCAGACGTGTTTCGGCACCAAGCATTTTTAGGGTTTAGCACTCCACCAAGAATCTCCATTGTTGTTTTTGTATGTATTATTTAGGGCTGGACCCGAATATTCGAATATTCGTTTGGTGGGTTGGTATTCGAATTGAAAATTTGACATTCGAATATTCGTTTTTTTTTTTTATTATTTTATTTTGGTTTATTTATTTTCTGCATTTATCTCTCGTTCACACTCCAGTGCAGTTGTTGGCGGTAATGCACATTTAAGTTGGTTTGCCAAAAGCCAATAAACTAGAAAGAAGACGAAGAAGATACTGTCGGTAGACGATGACGCCGCGCCCACTTTGAGCATTTAGCGAGCTGGGCAGAGAAGCTAGCGGCGATAACAAGTGCGGAAATGGAAAACTGTTTCGCGTTTCTCCGTTGTGATTCGGACAGAAACTTCAACATTGTGAGGCGAAGAGATCGTTTTGGAATATAAAGCTTGGATATTACATTTCCTCGGACTCTTGGGGATTTATGAAAATCAAGTTTTGGTCCACTTTGTACCACTTTGTAGCTGAAAGGACAACGACAACAGGTATGCATGCACTCTCGGCTGCGCAGATTACAGCTAAGTTGTTTTATTTTCTTTTTCTTTGTAACAGTTGTGTACATGGCTTTATATTTTAAAGATTTAATGCTTTAAAGTTATAAAAACGCTCATGAGTGGAAGTTTTATCGAGGTTACAGCGACGCCCCAGTCACAAAGTGTCCCGTTGACGAGACGGTGATCCTTGAGGTTAAAAGTTTATTAATTCTGAACGCGTCTGGCCGGTCTATCTATATTGCACCAAATACGACACTGCTGCACTCCCTTGTGAAGTCGTCTGGATGAAAGGTTCTCAAAATAATCAAAATGCAAACAGACAGACACATAGAGATTCCTGCCTTTATTAGAGATAATATGTTCAGCCCCCTCTCTCCGAAGCTTCGAATATTCGATGCTCATTACTACCGAAGCTTCGAAGCTCAAAAAATGGTATTCGGACCAGCCCTAGTATTATTAAAACGAAGGAGAAAAAAAAGGTATTTAAGAAAGAAATCGTAAAACCTCCTCATCGTCTCAGCCGGCTAGTGGGGCGTGTTAGTGTCTGGTGTGGCAGGCTGCCAGAGCGCTGGCGTTAACACCATAGTGACAGTTGCAGGTATGTGTACATGCTGTTTAATGTGCTGCAGCCAATTAGCTATCTAGATGCCAAGTGTGAACTTGAAATAGACCCAACTTGACACACAAAAGATCCTGGATAGCATCAAGTATAAAGCTATTGAATATCTTAAACGCTAAACCTGCACATATATGCACCGTCTGCAATTACTGTACACTCTCTTTTCCTTTCAGCACAGTGTTAACTAAACACAGTCAGCTCTATTTAGACACAAATCAATGTCATCCGACTGTTTACTTTGACTGGTAATGTTGATGAATGGATCTAAAAAAAACACTACAGGCTGTCTCAACTTTAGCTTGCAATTTCTTCTAACAGGCAATTTCACAATTCCGCTGCGTGATGGAGACCCAGCTGGGTGGTTGGGCACTGGAGTTGAAGCCAGCCCAGAACAGATGAGTCTGCATTTATGTGTCTTTATATTGAAAGCTAAATGATTTGCATAGAAAAAAAATGGTTTGTGTTCCAGGAAATGAAGGAAAGAACAGTGAGAAGAGTGTGCTGCCAACATCAGCAGCTTCTTCTCCAACAACAGCATAATACATACAGCAGAGGAAGAGTGTGTGTGTGTGTGTGTGTGTGTGTGTGTGTGTGTGTGTACGTGCATGCGTGTGTATGTGCGTCCGTGCATGTGTGTTAGAGGATGGATACCCGAAATGATGTAGATGGTCGGGCTCGGTCACATCAGCGCGATAAGGCATTGAACATTTTTAAATTTAAAAGCTTATTATGTAGGTAGCCTCTAGAATTTTTGGGATTTTGTTCTGTTAGCTTGGGCCAATTTTGGTAGGCCTATGTTAATTTAATTTCAATTGGCTATATGATTGGGCCTCTTGTGCGCGCCTGTGTGAACGTGAGCTTGTTGCCCCGTGTGCGCTGATGCGCTCATCTGTTGACATTTCCAAATGCCTTCCAACAATTGCTTGATAAAAGTGGGCTTTAGTATACTGTATACATGTGTCATTAGTATGAGAGAAAAAAAAATTATTTTAACTGTGTCGGGCGCAGACATAAATATCTTAATGCCTGTCGGGCTCAGGTCGTTTGCGGTTACTGGTCTGTCGGAGGCGGGACGGCCTCGGACAGAAAAATGCGTCCCGATCCGCACTCTAGTGTGTGTGTTTGCGTGCGTGTGTGCGTGTGTGTGTGTGTGTGTGTGTGTGTGTGTGTGTGTGCATTGAGTGTGACTCATTTGTCCATTACTGTTGAGAGGAAACAACTTTTGTCATTTCAAAACACACACAGGAAGCTAGTTTTCTTCAAGAGCGGTCTCGTGTTTGACAGGAAAGTGATGGTGAGTCAGAGTCGGGTCTGGCTGTGGTTCTGCAGTGTGCAGAATAAGGACAGGGAATTAATGCGCAGGTATTAAAACCAGAATAAAAATCCTTTTGTTGAAATAACTTTAAGTTAAAATGTATTCAACCTTTATTTATACCTCTCTGTAACTGTTTCTCGATAGGAAAAAGATAAAGAGGATTATGCAAATGGTTTCAACTGTCGATAAAGTCTGACACAGCAGCAGAGACACACAAAATACACACGCACACACAAACACACGCACACACACGCATGCACGCACACACACACAGAGTTGATTTTGCCACTTAGGAGGCCATTGCGTTGAATAACATTCATCCCCTAAGCAAATTCTTTAACCCTAACCAAACACCAAGACTTGCCCCTAAAATGTAATGGTTTACATTGCGGGGACCAGCTTTGTCCCCAGATGGAAGGACTGTCCCCACAACACACCACTCAGTCCCCTCAGTGGCTTTGATACAAAGTGTTGATAGTCAGTCAACTGCAAGACTAAAAGGAAATTGCAGAGAGAAAGAGATACAGAGAACATCAGAATACATTTTAATTACAATGTGGAAAGACTTAAACTCACATTTCATTTAATGACTCTCAATTTTCCCACAATCCTCCAGCCCCACCTTCAGAAAACAAACATGGCTGACAGAATCCTGAAGGCTCAGACCGCTCTGCGGCTCAGACAGGAGCTGAAAGATTTAAGTCCGTAAATCCGGCAAACTCCACGCCTATGCCTGCTGATAATGCAGTTTAAAAATAATAGTTTGTTTTATTGTCACAAGGAACAGAGGAACATCAAAATATATTAATGCTCTGATAAATAAAAGGTATAAAAATAAAAACTTAAGATGTGAAAAAAGTCCTTTGAACGAAAAGACAATAACAGAAAAATCAAAGAGTGTTGCCAACAGGGACGTTGTAGAGCGCCGTCTGGTGGACAAACTATACAACGCCAAGGGTGTTTCATCCGTTTTTATTTTATGTTTTTAATATTCAATTATCAGAATCATTTGTCATGTGTCATTATAAATAGTTATGATAAATGAATATTGTATCGGCCATTATAAATGCCGATACCGCCTAATATCGGCCGATAATATCGGCCCGCCGATATATCGGTCGGGCTCTACTGCTGATGGTCCATGCCGACCTCCACTGCTCTCGCCGAGCAGCGCTGCCATCTCTCCGCAATGTGAAAATGCAGTCAAAATTGTGCTCATGATCGACCTTTGTGATGCTGTGTAGAGTTGTGGGTTTCCTACTTAAGGACAATTCTTTCTTTTTTTAAATTGTTAGTGTCTAAATTGTACAATAAAAGAAATAACAGCAATGTTCTAACTACATTTATTCAGCCTGAACTTCCTGCACCAGCTGTGCATATAATTGTCTCACTTATGAGCCTGTGCCAGCATACATTCTGTTACTCAGGCAGCAGTGTAACAGCGGGAGCCCCCACGGTGTTCTGCTACAGCATACTATAAAATAATGTTGATGCATACAGCTGCTGTTGATATTAACTCATCACCTCCTAAATGCTTGATCATAAATATGTTTTAGGGGGAAGGCTGCACTGCAGTGGACCTTTATTGTGAAACTACCTCAAGCAGCGTTTTCAATACAAGTTCATGTTGACTCAATAAAGTTTAGATCATTAAGAAAAGCACGATAAAAGGGGAGAGGATCAGAAAAAATTCAAAAGGGAGTGACGTTACACTTTAGGAGCAACCGTGAACTTTAAGCACCTGGAGGAAACAAAATCAATCCACAGGAGATCTGTGGTTTAGCAGTTTGGTTTGGGTTTGTTAGAAGAATAAAAGAAAAGAAAAAAAGATTGAAACACACACACACACACACACACACACACACACACACACAGGTGTTCAGATCAATGAGTGCAAAAGTTTGGTTTTGTTTGGGCAAAACTGAAAACATAATGTGTATTAAAGATAAGTGAGGACTGTGGCATGTCGGCTCTGATCACAGCGGCTGCTGTATGGTCTGCATCTGTTCGCAGCAGTAAATCCTGGCCTGATGATCCCACTCAATCAGTGGACAGAGACGAATTTGTCCTATCTATGTCATTTTCTGTCAACACATAAGTTTAGGGAGCAGCTCATTTAAGGTTTTTCACGTTGATCAAAGAAATAGGAGGATTTACAAGTTCTCACAGCCTGTATAGCTGTGTCAATCTCCATTTTTTTCTGCAGCCTTTCCCTGTCTTGACATTCCCATTCCTCACCCTGCCTACAAAGCTCTGAATGGATCGCTCGGGTGCTTTTTACAACCTATTTCAACTGCTGAAAAATCGGAGATGAAGGCAGCGATTCGGATGTCTGGAACCAGCATATAGTAATCTTACTTGAAGTGTTAAGTGTGTTACATGTGATGGCCTACTGTCAGCAGTATATGGTAAAGTTGTAACCAAAGTAGTTCAGTCAGGAACACTCTCGCCATAGATTTAAAGTGCTCATATTATGCTGTTTGGCTTTTTCCCGTTTCCTTAATTGCGTTATATCTCTTTTATATCTCTTTTTTGTGCACGTTATAGGTTTAACAAAGTGAAAAAGCCCAAAGTCCACCCCAAAGGGACTTACCATCTCCTCACTGTTAACAAACTGCTCCAAACAGCTCTATTGTAGTCCAGCCTTTACTTCAGAGTCAAACGTGCGTCACTTTGTAACACACGTTATAATGCTCGCCTAGCTGCTAGCGTGGTACACCCTCATACTCTGCTTCTGACTGGCTAGTAGTCCTTACCTAGGTACTGCGCATGTGCGACTCCCAACAAAGATGGAACAGAAGTGAGATGTCTCACTCTGTAGCTAAAACAGAGAGCTCAACACACAGGGGGAAAAGAGGAGCTGCAGCAATGTGCAATACAACAAAAATATGGAGTTTTTTGAAAATTAAACCACGTAAACCTATTCTGATATAACCTCTAAATACAATCATGAACCTGAAAATGAGCATAATATGAGCACTTTAACCATTTGTTGCAACAAATGGAAATACAGTTATACTTGTCGATGATGCTCCCTGGATCAACCAGGCCGCATGCTAAGATGACACAGGGAGCATGCTGCTGAGACCCCCCCCGTGTACACGGAGTGAGGCAGCAGCGGTGTGAGGCAGCATAGGAGTAGCAGGAAACAGAGAGGACTAGGGGGACATTTAAATGGACTGCCTGATGTTAAAATAGCATGAATGATAATTCAATTAGTGGGCCCGTGACTTCCGTGTCCTGCATGAACTAACGCAATGCTTAATAAGTAGCAGGTGTTAACAGGTGGCTCTGTGTACATTGAGCATATTAGTCTTCTTTCTATTATGCTCAGGTTTGCGTTAAAGAGGGGATGCCAACGTCTGATTCACAATGATTCAAAAACGTGATTTGTTTGAAATCCTTTTCTCGTGAAAATAAAGCTGAGGTTGTTATAATCAAGATAAAAAGCCTCTGTGGGCTCCCACAGGGAAACAGAGTGAGAGGACATAAAGAAAGAACATGTTGACTATCCTTGACTAACACACACAACGCATTTGATTAATTAATGATGTTGAAGAACAGTGTGGTCAAAGTATCCAAATACATTCAATCCAGTCTCAATTATTAAAATAACTGTCATGCATGTTCCTATCTTGGCTCTTCTTTCTCCTCTCTCTTTCTCTCTCTCTCTCTCTCTGTCACACACCTTTGATCCAGCATGTGTTTTCTCCATCAGAGATGTTCACCGCATACACACATATTCAGCATACTGTATGTTTGTACAGTAGCAATGCAGCAGTGATTACAGCAGCATATGGCTGTTAAACACACTAGACTGAATAACTTGGGGCCATTAAATTAACTTGACACACACACACACACACACACACACACACACACACACACACACAAACACAAAGTGGGTAGACTGAGCTTATAACCAAAAAATTCATATCATCATGCAGAGGAAAACGTGAATGGTTTTTCATCTTTGCTGCCATGCTGCCCTGGAGGCAGTGCATCTTCTGTGTGTGTGTGTGTGTGTGTGTGTGTGTGTGTGTGTGTGTGTGTGTGTGTGTGTGTGTGTGTGAGGTTGACATCATCCAGAAACCAACTGGGACATCTGCTAGCCATTGGTACACCGATGGAAGAAGACTTGAAAGTGTGTGTGGGTGTGTGTTTTTGTGTTGGTGTGTGTTCAGTGAACTCTCTATCATCCATACATGAGTGAGATTTAATTCCACCAGCAAATATCAGACTGAACGAGTCTGTCTGTTAGAGCTGTAGCGTTAAAGCCAGGAGTACCAGAGGCATCGCTAGAAGCAATAATGAAATCAATAGTTGCTACTAGCAACGTAACAATCACATGAACCCAACTGCTGGTGGTAGAATAGTTATCCCCTTTATTCCTGGTATATTTGATACCAGAGATAAAGGGGTGTCGTTCCTTATAAAGTCAAGTCAACTCCTGAACTTACAGTAGACAATTTTACACTGATATGTCCTTTACAATTTAGGTTCTTTCCAAAAACCCTTGTGAGGGAGAATATAGTAATATACTGTAGTTACATAAGCTTAGTGGCTAGCTTCTAGCAGCTAACCTGCTTGCTAACTAACTAAAGAGATTGCACAATGATTTGGTCTTTGCCTGCTGGAGGAAAAAAAAACAGAAAAACTGAGGAGGCCTGAGGTTCCTTATGAAGTAGGGATTCGCCATGTGTCTACCGGGCACAAATGCTCCCGTTGAACGGATCTTTTTGCTCATGAACAACACATGGACTGACAAGAGTAACCGCATGACCATTCAAGGCGCTACTCGTCACACGGGCCAATTTTGCTGTCACCTGTGCTCTAGGGTTGGGCGGTAATACGGTAATACGGTATGCCGCGGGGTTTTAAAAATAGCAACGGTATCAGATTCAATACCGTCATTAAAAAAAATGCAATGCACTTATATAGGAGACAAGGATTAAATATTAAATATAATGTATGTAATTATGTGTGGTTGTCATCACGTGACAGTGTGGAGGAGAAAGTTATATAATTATTGTTTCAGTATTAGTGTTTGGTATTCAGTTTTGGAACGGTGCACGAGCCAACAGTTTGGTGACGCCGTCTGAGCCTTACGTCATCATTTTTAATTAGTCACAGTAATACCGTATACCGCGGTAAAATAGGGAGGAGGTTTGACGCTATCAAAATTTGGATACCGCCCCACCCTAGTGTGCGCAATTTCACAGTAGCAGCAGCAGTAGTGGCAGCAGTTACAAATAATCTGTTTAGTGCCATGCAATGAAAAATACCTTTTCACAAAGTTTTTCACAAGTTCAGTGGGTGCATTTTTCCAAAAGAATGCTTTAATTCTGAAAAATAAAGTTGGTCCCCCACAAAACTCACTCAGTGTCTTTTAAGATTATTTCTTAGATATGTAGGCCACATTCCAAGAAAATTCATGAATATTAGCTGCGATACCCCATTATGTTGTGAGCAGTAGGCCTACATGTGCTCTTGGCAAAATTGTGTCTAATCTCTCTGTGTCTATGTCTGACCTGGGCTGGCACTGGCACATGGTCACGTTAAAAAGCGTGTGCGTGCACAAGCACCACAGTCACATGCAAAGTGTCCCAGTTTTAGTTCCGGGAAATCTGGACACCCTAATTATGAAGTCAAGTTAATTCCTGAATTTACAGTAGAGCATTTTACACTATGTTCTCTAAAACTTAGGTTCTTTCAAAAAACCTTTGAGTGAGAAGATACACTGTTAGTTACATAAGAGTAAGCTAGCCCCTGCGTGACCACAGCTTAGTGGCTAGCTTCTAGCAGCTAACCTGCTTGCCAACTAACTAAATACATTGCACGAGGATATGGTCTTTGCCTGCTGGAGGGAAAAAACGGAGGAAATGGAAAATATTAAACTACCATCAAAGAGAAATGCAACACATGTATTCTGATTCAGACTCAGCAAGTGTTGCTTGGCCCTGCCTGCGTGTCATTCTGCAGCAGCTTGTTAGCATAAAACCACTGGGTGAATAAACTTCTAATAACCATGAATGTCTGACTGTGTCTCTGGCCTCATTTACATGCTAGCAAGGATTGAAAGTAATACATTCAAATTAAGCCTGCTTCAGTCGACACGTACACCACGAAACGTTGGAGACAGGGCAGCTCACAGTCTGGAAGATATTACACTGCTACTGAGTGTTTGGGGCAAGCATCCCATTAAAGTCAGAGTCTGTTTTTACATGGAGCCACTGGTAATCAATCAAAATCAATTACAACCAATCAGAATAACAATTTATGTCATGTAAACACAACAATTAGAACATTAGAACAAAACAAAAAAAAATGGAAATGAAATCATTGTCAGAATAATTAAGCAATTTCAAAGGTCAGGCTTTGTGTCAGGAGCATGTGTCCTTTCAGTCTGTTGTCTGCTCTTGCTAACTAAAATGTGATCAAATTACTATAAATAATCACATATTTGAAATAAAGTCTTAATATTACATCAAGCCATGGTTCTCTCTTACTTAAATGTTAGAGAAGAAAATGTACTAAACATTTACAACATGATCATATTAACTTAACTAAAGACAAATACTGTATTGCAAAGCTTTTACTCTCCAATATAAGGTCAGCACATTCAAAAGTTTCCCATCAGCACCATTTCAAAGTGTGATTATAGATTGGACCAAATCCTCTTTGATGGGGAACTAGATCCCCACTCTGTTGTACCGCTGAAAAAACTACTGTATTCTGTAATGGATTCCTTCTGGAGATCATGATATTCCATGTTTACAGTCTGATTACTAACTGTGGATCATGTTAACAGCTGATTAAGATGAACAGCTGATCCGGTCTTTTGTGTCGATACAGACTGGTCAGGCTGGACACTTCAGCTTGTTGCAGATAGTGTAACATTTATAGGATTATAGCTAAATATGATATAATATTGCAATGCAATGTTTCACACATTTGTTTTACACAAACATATGAGCTCCAAAAACTGCTAAAATACAAAATCAGAAAGTTAATGTACCATAAAGAGAAGTACTGAAGCATTTTTTGCAAGCGATCACACTGACACAAACACACACATAAACACACACACACACACACACACAAATACACAATGTCTCTGTGATTACTGATTTAGTGCCTTACAGTATTTCAAAGAAGTAAAGCTACGCAAAAACCACTGTGAACGAACCAACCACGCACACGCACGCGCACGCGCGCGCGCACACACACACACACACACACACACACACACACACACACACACACACAGTCCTCAGAAGACTTCACAAGCCTTTCAGAGAGCCTTCATGTTTTTTTCATTTGGAAGTGGGAATAAATGTTTCTCTAATGTCTGTGAAGTGTGTGTGTGTGTGTGTATGTGCGCGTGCGTGCGTGCGTGCGTGCGTGCGTGTGTACGTACGTACACACTTATGTGAGTGTGGTAGGATGCATGGTAGGATTTGAACATACAACTGTCATGTCACACGCGCACACGCACACACACACACACACACACACACACACACACACACACACACACACACACACACTTCACAGACATTAGAGAAACATTTATTCCCACACTACGACAGCAAAGAAACGTGGACGTTCAACCATGAATTCTTTTGGCATAGCAAGGTCACACAGTGAGGAAGTGATGTTATTGTGTGTGTGTGTGTGTGTGTGTGTGTGTGTGTGTGTGTGTGTGTGTGTGTGTGTGTGTGGGTGTGATCCATTTTATCTATGTCTATTCTTGTAGACGTACAGTATAAAAACAGGGATAAGGTCACAATACTCTCGGCTGCACTCACACACACACGTGCACATATGCAGAGAGATATAGCTAGTGTTCAACGTTTCTGGATGTGTACATGTTAAAGGTCAACATGCACTCCTGCTGGAACCATTACCCACTGCTACACTGCTAGAAGCATCACACAGGAACCAAACGATGACCCAAACTTATAGGAAGAACTGCTACCATCATTGACGTGCACCCATAATACAGTGGGAGTGAGATAAGCTTTCAGAGGCTTCCAGTTTTAGGTTCTGTTCACGTCAGCCTGAGAGAGAAAGCTTTTCCGCAGAAAGTGAAGGTGACACTGGGGAGGCTCAGACAGCCAACAGACGTTCGTTTCAGTTATTAAGGCTGTATAAATCACTATAAATATGATGTACATGTACCTAAGGAGAGAGGCTCATTTCCCAGATCTGCACAACTGTTGCCAAAAAGTATAAAAGGTCACAGGAGCCTAATGCATCTGAGAGTGAGAGCCAGTGCGTGTCTGTGTGTGTGTTTATGTGTGCGTGTGTGTGTGTGTGTGTGTGTGTTTATGTGTGCGTGTGTCTTCCAATTAAATTTTATTTATAGTGTAAAATCATAACAGCAATTATCTCAGGACACTTTACAGATAGAGGAGGTCTACACCACACTATAATTTACAGAGACCAAACAATTACCGCGACCAGTTGGAGAGAGAGAGAGAGAGAGAGAGAGAGAGAGAGAGAGAGAGAGAGAGAGAGAGAGAGAGAGAGAGAGAGAGAGAGAGAGAAAGAGAGAGAGAGATTGCTCTATCTAGTCACAATCGTACAAGCACGGATTAACAGCTTTATGCAAAACCAAACTGCCGTCAGTGTGTGTGTGAGATACTATAGCATGCATCACATGCTCTCTCACACTCACACTCACACTCACACACACACACACACACACGCACTCTCTCACACACACACACACGTACAAGTCATGCATGTGCCTAAATGTCATTAGAAGGCAACAGGTGAGGCCGTCTGCACCCTAGCAACAGCTGCCCCGACAACCGGCTGCCGGACCTAATGTGTTACCACAGAGACAGCGGCTGAGGTGGGGTGGAGGGGGGGTCTGACTATCATACCTAATGTTGCTTAGCTTACATGTTGAAAGAGTTAAAAGTCATACTGTACAGTACTCTTGTATTATAACGGTTGTGGAAGCTTAAACCCACTGAGCTTCAGCTGAGCAGGTATCATCCACCTCACGCCAAATCGATGAGGTTGCCGCGGGTTACAACAGTTTGATCAAAGCGACACTTGTCGCCCAGTCACGTCAGCATGTGTTAACTGTCAGGATTGGGTTGCGTCAGCTGTTTGTATCTATTACTGCATTTGTGTTTGAGCCTTATTTATCTCAAACAGAGTTTGCAAAGAGCAGGGATAGCTCGGCTGGTAAAGCCCTTAGTCACGTGTGAAGTGGTTACCATGAAACATCTGTAGAGAGAGATGTCCAATCAGAAAGCAACACGGAGGTCACTGCAGAAAAACTACCATGAATAACATATTTAACAGAAAAAAAGTGTTGTTGTAAGCACGTTGGTGTTGTGCTTTAATTCGTGCTTTTATACCTGTTGTTAATATGCATCTACGGTATATCTGGATATCCTGAATATTCATCCCACTATCATAAGCAAGCAAAAAGCTACAGACAAGCCTTTTGTTGGCAATTGGAAAATATACTAAGTACAGTCCATACAGCAGCGGCTTGAAGCTGGATTTATAGTTGAGATGCAAGAGTTTAACAGGAGTCAGATGTTAATACCATACATTTACAAATTCTACACTTTAAAAGGGGAACTATGCAGTTTTTTTTAGCTTCACTTACCTTAAAGGAGCTGGTTGAGCCATCACTGCAGCAGCGTTAGCACATAGGTAGGGCTGGGCAATATATCGATATTATAACAATATCGTGATATGAGACTAGATATCGTCTTAGATTTTGGAATTCGTAATATCGTAAATGGCGTAAGTGGTGTCTTTTCCTGGTTTTAAATGATGCATTCCAGTAAAGTGATGTCATTTTCTGTGTTACCAGACTACTCTAGCTGTTCTATTATTTTTTACCCAGACATCATGTCCACATTACTGAAGATTACATATGTTATATCTTATTGTGAAGACATTTTGTTAAAGCACCAATTGTCAGCCCTATAATATCGCCACAATATCAAAATCGAGGTATTAGGACAAGAATATCGCGATATCTGATTTTCTCCATATCGCCCAGCCCTACATGTAGGCTACTTCCACAATGCGTATTCATGACTCAACCAGCTCCTTCGTGTCTGTTATTGGCTGGAACACTGTTTGTTATGGTTCGTGGGGCAGGTTGGACCACTTTGTTTTTGTTGGCGTTTGTGGAGCCTGGGCTGTCTACAGAGATCGCGTTTTTTTTACAGTGTGTTCAGGGGACAGGCAGCTAGCGGATAGTGAGGAGAGGTTTGCTGTATGTGACAAAAAATGTTGTAGCCTAAAAAAAACGCGTCATATCACTTAGAGCACCTTTAACTGAACAGCTTTGGAGTCATTGGAATGGTTATATGACTTTTTCGAGTTAAATGGTGGTCGTCTGGCGAGCCGGCGGCCTCAGCGTCAGGAAGTATCGCGTTGTATCAGGTCTCGCAATGTAACAAATTGCTTCACAGCACTGCAGACATACACCCATTCAGGAAACAGGCTAACTAAGGTAGTGATGGAGTTTTTCACACTATCGTCATGGCTGAGCCGGCTAAAAAGAAGCAGAAAGCTAGGAAAGCATTGTCGGAGGAACAGAGAAAGAGGAAACGGCAGGACTCAGACACAAGTAAAACATAGGAGCTGCCAAATATCTATTCCGAAGCTGTAGGTGGAGCTCTATAGAGAAACCTGCGAGAAAACAGCGAAGAAATGGCCCAAACTGCATAGAGCCTCTTTAAGGCTTTAGGCTGAGGAGAGACCACTCAAACTAAGACATACATACGTAGATGTCTCAGTCTTGCAGACAGGGAGGGAGCGCAACACAGACTGTAAACTCAGCAGAGAGAGCTGGAAGTGAGTGAACTTTGCAATAGTGAGGTGAACTTTAGCGGAGCTGTGCTTAGACTTCAAGTAAGAGAATGGGAATATGAACTGAGGGAGAGCTGTGCAGTATATTCACTAAACCAAAGAGCAGAAGAAATGTAAAACAAAGATGTGTTTTCGGTGTATGGAGCTACACTGTGGAATGAATTAGAAACTGACATGAAAACGTGTAACACATTTAACAGATTTAAAAAAAAAAAAGTATTTAAACATAAGTTGATTAACAAATATATAACAAAAGTGTGAATACCAGATGGTGCATAAAATAATTGGGATTTTTTTGTGGAACTGGTCTATATAGTGTATACTTAGTTTCTGTTACTTTCTTCTTTGTATGACTGAAAATAATTAATGTTAAAAGAGTGTCATAAGCTCAGGCTTACACCTTTTCGGTCCCGTTTGTATCTTGTATATATTTTTAGTGGTAGTAAGAGCAATAATGTTATGTTTATTTATTGTTTATTACCAGTGCATTGAATGTTGTAAGTTAGAAATGGCCGAAAAATAATAAACTAAACTAAGGTAACCTGCAGATTTTTCTTGTAAACAAACAGTTATGTTTACCGGCAGTATTTCTCACTTTGTCATCTTCAGGCCCAAACAAACATGTTGAATACATTTCCTTCCGCATATAAAACATTTGTAAAGATGATTATTTTAATATTTTTGAAACCTGCATTGTTAACATCCATGTTTAATCAACAGCAGTCTTTTTTTTCTCCAGTGCTTTTGTCGGCACACTGCTGTTTCTTGCCATATTAAAACCTTGACTGTTGATCAGTGGAATAGCTTGAAACTGTTGGCAGGAGTGTGTATCGCGTCACACACACACACACACGCTTGTGCATGTGTCACCGTGCACATAATAGAAACAAAACAGGAACCCCTTCATAAAAACTAGTGCTACTAGTGGTCAAACACTATATAGGGTACCATTAATCTTGGAAGAACACAAGGTTTTTTCTGTTAGTTTGCTGTTTTCCGCTAGTTTTTTTATTCCAGAGAAGGAGCAATACGTCATGTAATACTAACAGTAGAACCTCAGTATAGCAGAGGATGAGCAGCTGCTTGATTGAAACAAAAATCCAAAACAGTATGCAAAGCATGTGTGTATCTAGCACACAAGCCCCCTTAACATTTGTAACGGCATCATGCAAAGCAATGTCACAAAGATGTACAAGCAAGCAGGGCTAAGAGCAAGTGTCCCAGAGCAACAAAAAGGTCCTTACAACTCCTTCTGGACGCCAACAAAGCTAATCTACGAAAGAAAGATCCTGGCATTTATCGTGCACAAGGAGCAATTACCTTCTGGGTTTGGAAACTAGGGATCTTGAATTGCTAAACGCTGTCAAATGTAACATTTAATCTCCCACTTGAGCTAGTCCAAACAGCGTCCAATTTTTATTTTAAAGAGTCTGTACTTGTTGCTCGAGTTTCCCCACATACAATTTCTGCTAGTAATATCTAGGGCTGCAGACTGGGAGGAAAATACGCTATATGCAATAACGTTGTTGAATATCGCGATAACGATATTACTTGCGAGATAAATACAGATATTAAAGTGTACTCAGTTCGGACTTTCTGTTGCTTTTAGTATTCTTCTAAAATACAACAAATTGCTTGTTGAATTTAAAACAAATAAAAGGAAATAATTTCTAACGTTCTTTTATTGAACAAATTATATATTATTAATAACATAAAATGCACTACTTAAAAAAGAATGAGTTACATTTTAACTTGCAGTTTTTTTACTGATGTTTTCTTTCAACTAACACAAAAAAATCTCATAGTGTCTATCTGTTGCAGCCTTTTGTGATTGCGCTAGTTGATATTGAGATGGCGATAAAATAATTATATATTGTGCAGCCCTAATAATATCTCCTGCTACCTTCATGACACAGATACATAAAGTTGCTAAACTGTGATAAGGTTCATGGTATCAGCAGCCGATATGGCTGATAGAGAGACAACCCATGTAGCTCAATATTTTTAATTAACCCCACCTCTTCACTGGTTTGGAACATACTGCTGCTGGTCTATACCGCTGTACCATCAAACTAGTGGCCAACGATGCAACTAATCTTCATAAAAACGCATTTCAACACGACTGATTTTCAATACTTACTAATTTCAACAGGGATGGCAATGCCACAAGAGCTACTAGATAGCAGAAGGGTACCTTGCAACAACCGTTTGAGTTTGTCAGTTTTTATACTGGCGCATATAAATGTGCCATTAGTTTAACGGCATGTACCTGAAGACACCATGGAGTCCTGTCAGAGCCCACATGCTTTACTTTCGTTGTTCGTTTAAATGACTCACTCGCGGGGAAGGCAAAATGTTTGCCACACCAGTGGTCTCGCATTGCCAGACCTTCCTCCACAGCGCTGCGGAGGAAGGTCTGGCTAGTCCACACAGCATTCCGGGATGGGCAGATAGTCTAGCTAGCTGTCTGGATTTACCCTGCAGAGATCTGAGGAGCAGTTAACCGTAGTCCTCATACATCGACCAGAGTTTAAAATTACAACACAAAGAAAGCGGAAGGTGAGAAACATCCGGCCGAAAAGAGTGACATCCGGCGGCACCTTTCTTTTGTTTCTCCGTCATCTCCGACTCCCGCAGTGGTCATGGTTTCTGGAATAGTCAAGCTGCAGGCTACTGGTAAGCTAACATTACCCTGTGTCTTCAGCTGCATGCTACCAGCCGGTAAACTAAGCTGTGTCTGTTGTTGCCTAAGTAGGCGGGGGTGGAGAGAGAGAAAAATAAAGGGGTAATCGCTGATCCTGCTTCTGATTTCGATATGGAAAGTTCATTTCGATCAATTTTAAATTTAAAATCAAAATCGTGACACCCCTGCTCAGTCCAGCTTGTTCCAGCAGTCAGTAGTTGTATAATGTCAAGCATCATACTGAATGGGAATAATTCATCTCTGTCTCATTATTTTAACATGTCACCTGCATATATTCTTTAACACT